>NC_080171.1:107010392-107302255 GCF_950295315.1 Erinaceus europaeus
AGGAGAAGGAGAAGAAGAAGAAGAAGAAGAAGAAGAAGAAGAAGAAGAAGAAGAAGAAGAAGAAGAAGAAGAAGAAGAAGAAGAATTAACAACAATGCCACCACTAAATCCTTATAGTAAGTAAATATACTCAGCTTCCCAAAATGTTTGCAGCAAATTGATGTTTTGGTACAACTGGTTAATTTGTTCTGCAATTACAGTGAAATTGTTTTACAACTTTTTCTTTAATGAAAAATCTGAGATCACTACGAGACTAAGAAATACTTGAAGTAAAACAGTAAACAGAGACCTTTAAACTTCAGACCAAGTCTTTCTGTCTCAACACAGAATAGAAGAAAATGAAAACTAGGAATAGCAAAGAGGATCACCTGAGAATGCAACACTCCAGGAACCCACCAAGCCATGGAGTCCAGATTGCTAAGGAAATCCATTATATGAAGGCAACATGTGAAGGCAACATGATAGAAAAGCAATTTTGATCTAAAGTCAGAAGATTTGGAACTTTCACCTGTCTAGATCCCATAGTAAAGTATTCACTTCTGAGTATAAATATTTTCGTGTTAAAAAAAAAAAAAAGGAGGAGGAGGAAGAGGAGAAAGAGAAGAAAGTGAGTACCTTTGTTTTCTGCCACGTGACTCATGAGAAAACATTTTAGAGAGAAGTTTTGGTACACCTGTGTCAAGTAACATGTCTTTGTTATTATTATTATTATTATTATTATTTAATCAGCAAACTCAGTAGTGTTGGCTAACACATATATTCCCTGAGTTGAGTCAGCACAATCAATGAAAAGGAATTGGAAAGATTTAAAGATCATTAATGGACTATGAATTAGCCAGTTCAAATTTGACACAGTTGAATTTTTTTCTCACAGTTACCTAACCTCCTACATCATGTCACAGTTTTGTTTGTGAAGACACACAATTTCAGAATGTGTGTGTATCATCACTAAAAAATCAAGAATGGGTTCATCTTTTACAGGAGAAACTGATATCTCCTCTGCAATCACAATCTTATCAAAGCTATAGCTATCTCCTTCTCCCTTTTATTTATTCTTTTAAACTCTCCTGTAGGTTATGTGGCTTAGTTATGTTGCTATCTTAAATATATAAAGAAACCTAGTAGACTGACAAATAGGCTACTAACAAAATTTAACCACCAGGGAGCGCCCAAAGTCTATACAAGTAAGATTAGGGTTAGGTCAAAAGCAATGAAGTAGTAAAAGATTGCCCCATCACAAACTATACATTCTCTTTTGAATTTCAGCCTTCTTGATTGTGTCTTTTTGAAAGACCATGTAAATAGATATGATAAAATGGGGTCAGAATTCATCTCTCACCTGCAAATGGGAGTTTGTCTGCAATGACACCTGGGTCTTCAAGGTTATAGACAAGCCTAAGTAAGAAGTAAGGAAAAGGGGAGGTTTGAATATGGTTTTAGAACATATTAAATTTTGTTACTATTAATCAGAAATTTTGCTTGTTTAAAATAGTAAAAAAAAAAAAAAAAGGTACATTTCTTCCTAGATAGAATATCACTGAAAGAGGTCACATAGTAGATTTCTATAAACCAAAATTAGTAGAGGAACTTGTCCTACCCATGAAACACTTGTGGCCTAATTATCTGGTCAGATAAACACTGCTTAGAACAAATTACCACAAATGTTGGAAGTTGTTTTGATATTACAACACAAAATCAAATTAATCTCATAGTAATTTTTGATATACCATGTGTCTCTCAATATGGAAGTGAATCTATATGACATTCTGACTTTAAAAATAATATGAGCCCCCACAGTTATGGACAAATAATTTTTGACAACGGGGACTAAACTATTAAATGGAAAAAGAAGAATCTCTTCAACAAATGGTGTTGGGAAAATTGCGTTACAACATGTAGAAGAATGAAACCGAACCACTACATTTCAATGCACACACACACACACACACCAAACTGATGAAAGTATCAAATACTTTAGGAAACTATTGTCAAAACTCTTTTTTTTATTTGTTATTGATAGTTTGTTATAAGATTGTAAGACTACAATTTATAGCTCCACACCACACCCACTACCAAAGCTCTGTATCCCCACCTTCTCACTTCCCAAAGATAATGACCATAGTTCTCATAAGTCTTACAGTTTGGCTGTTTCAGATTTTTTGTTTTGTTCAGATTTTTTTTAGGGGTGGAGGGAACGTTCAGATAAATCAGATCTCTAGATTCCACATATGAGTGAAACCAACTGGCAATTGTCTTTCATTTCTTCACTGATCTCACTAAGCATAATCAACTCCAGTTCTATCCATTTTGTCTCAAAGACACAGTATCATCTTTTTTAATTGCAGAATAGTATTCCATGGACTATATATGCCATAACTTCTGTAGCCAATCGTCTGATGACAGGCATTTAGGTTGCTTCCACTCTTTGGCTATTGTGAACAATACAGTTATGAATATAGAGGTGCATATGTCCCCTTGAATTAGTGTTCAAGTGTCCACTGGATAAATGCCTGAATAGTATTGCTGTGTCATAAGGCAATTCCATTTTTGTTTACAGACTGTCTATACAGTCTTCCAAAGGGACTGCACCAGTTTACATTCCTACAAGCAGTAAAGTAGGGCTCCCTTTTCTCCACAACCTCTCCAACACCTATTATTTTCTGGCTTGTCGATGTAAGACATTATCTCAGGTATGGGATGGTATCTCCATGTACTTTTAAGATGCACGTCTCTAATGATAATGATAAATGCAGCATTTCTTCATGAGTCTGTGGACCATGTGTAGCTCTTCTTTAGAAAACTGTTTAGTTCTTCCGCCCACTTTTTAAAAATCATTCTTATCTGTTAATAATAGTTTGTTACAAGATTGCAAATTACAATATATAGCTTGAGGGGGTTGGGCGGTAGCTCAGCGGGTTAAGCACATGTGGTGCGAAGCACAAGGACCCAACACAAGCATAAGGATCCCGGTTCGAGCCCCCAGGCTTGTCACCTGCAGGGGAGTTGCTTCACAGGCAGTGAAGCAGGTCTGCAGATGTCTATCTTTCTCTCCTCCTCTCTGTCTTCCCCTCCTCTCTTCATTTCTCTATGTCCTATCAAACAATGATGACAATAACAACAATAGTAATAACTACAACAACAATAGAAAACAAAGGCAAAAGGGAAAAATAAATAAAAATATTTAAAAAAACCAATGTATAGCTTCACACCATATCTACCACCAAAGTTCTGTATCCCCACCCTCCTACTGCACAAAAATAATAACCATAGTTCTCAGAAGCCTTACAGTCTCCTTGCTTCTGTTTTATTTCGAGCTTCTGGCAAGTTCATGTACACCAGATCTCTATATTCCACATATGAATTAAATCATCTGGTAGTTGTCTTTTATCTCTTCACTTATTTTGCTAAGCATAATCACCCCCACTTCCATCCATTTTATCCCAAAGGACACAAGATCATCTTTTTATTGCAGAGTAGTATTCCATGGAATATATATCCCATAACTTTGTTAACCAGTCACCTGATGATCAGGCCCACTTTTTTATTGGGTTACGTTTGCTTCATTTGTCAAACTATACCAATGCTCTATAGATGTTTGATATCAGTTGCTCATCTGATGTGTGATGAGCAAAAATCTTCTCCCATTTACTGTGTTGCCTGCTTCTCCTTCTGTAGTTTGCTTTTGATGTGTAGAAGCTTTTTAGTTTCATGGAATCCCATTTGTTTACTCTTGTTTTCATTTCCAGTACCCCGGGGGGGGGGGGGGGTTGAGTCTCCAAATACATCTTTGAAGTGAAGGTACTGCAAATTTTCAACAACATTTTCTTCTATAAATTTTAGAATTTCTGGCCTAATATCTAGATATTTAACCTATTTTGATTTGACTTTGGTGTACGGTGTTAGGTGGTGGTCGAGTTTCATTTTTCTACATGTGGCTGTCCAGTTCTCCCAGAACCATCTGTTGAAGAGATCTTTATCCCCATTGAATGGTTTTAGCCACTTGTCACATTTTAGGTAGTTGTATATGTGTGGGCCCACTTCTAGGCTTTTGATTCTGCTCCATGGATCCAAGTATCTATTTTTATTCCAGTACCATGCTTTTGGGGAGTGTGATACCTCCATGTTATTCTTTTTTTCTCAGAAGTACTTTGGCAATCTCTGTCCTTTTCATGGTTCTACACAAATTTTTGGATGAGTTGTTCAATTCGTTTGAAAATGCCATTGGAATTCTTTATAAGAATTGTAAATTGTAGCAATTGTAGATTGCTTTTGTTAAAATGGCCATTTTCATAATATTTATTCTTCCAATCCAGGATCAAGGAATGTTCTTCCCCTTCTGTGTCCTTCTCTACTTCTTTTATCAATGTCTTAGAGATTTCGCTGTAAAAGTCCTTCACTTCCCTTGTGAGATTCACCCCAAGGTACTTTATATTTTTGGGGTTCTCTGGTAAATAGAACTGAGTCTTGGGAGTCGGGCTGTAGCGCAGCGGGTTAAGCACAGGTGGCGCAAAGCACAAGGACCGGCATAAGGATCCCGGTTCGAACCCCGGCTCCCCACCTGCAGGGGAGTCGCTTCACAGGCGGTGAAGCAGGTCTGCAGGTGTCTGTCTTTCTATCCTCCTCTCTGTCTTCCCCTCCTCTCTCCATTTCTCTCTGTCCTATCCAACAACGACAACAACAATAATAACTACAACAATAAAACAACAAGGGCAACAAAAGGGAATAAATAAATAAAATAAATATTAAAAAAAAATTTAAAAAAAAAGAACTGAGTCTTTTATTTCCCTTTTCTCTCACTCTTTGTATAGAGAAATGCCACAAATTTATGTGTATTGTTTTTGCTGCTCTACTGAATATATTATTTCCAGTAGTTTTTGGTCTTTGGGGTTCTCTAGTTATATCATTTCATCAGTGAAGAGTGATAGTTTGATTTCTTCTTTTCCAGTCTGTATGTTTCTGACATCTCTTTTTTTGTCTGACTGCAGTGGTGAGGACCTTCAGAACTATGTTGACTAACAGTGGGGATAGTAGACCTCCTTGTCTGGTTCCTGATTTTAAGGGAAAAGCTTTTAGTTTTTCCCCACTGAGAATGATGTCAGCTGTGGGCTTGTTGCAAATGGTCTTTATTATGTTGAGAATGGTCCTTCTACTCCCAATTTCTAGAGGCTCTTTATCATGAATCAGTGTTCGATCTTGTCAAATACCTTTTTTGGCATCACTTTAGATATGTGATTTTTATCTTTTTGTTGATATGATAGATTACACTGATTGATTTGCAGATGTTGAACCATCCTTGTTTCCCAAGGACGAATCCCACTTGGTATTGGTATCTTTAGATAAGTTGTTGGGTTTGATTTGCCAAGATCTTGCTCAGGATCATTGATTGCATCAATGTTCATCAGGGATATAGGTCTAGTTTTCTTTTCTGCTAGAGTCCTTTCCTATTTTGGGGATCAAAGTGATGTTCACCACATAAAATAGTTTTGGTAGTGTTTGCCATTCTTCAACTTTCCTGGAATAGCTTGAGGAGAAAAGGTATTAGTTCTTCTGTGAAAGTCTTACAGAATTCTTTAGTAGAACTGTCCAGGTCTGACCTTTTATTGTTGGAAAGTTGATTACTGATTCAATTTCTAAACTAGTGATTGGCTTGTTTGTACTATCTACTTCCTCTTACATTAGGCTTGGCAGGTTGTATGATTCTAGAAACTCATACATCTCTTCTAGGTTGTCCAATTTATTTCCATAGAGTTGTTCATAATATTCACATATGATTTTTTTTTGTATCTCTCCATCTTCAACTGTAACTTAATCTCTCTTGTTCCTGATTATTTTTATCATAGCTTTCTTTCTTTTTCTTTTTGTGAGTTAGCCAAGTGGTTTGTCTTTTATTTATCCTTTCAAAGAACCAGCTCCTGATTTCATTAATCTTTTGGATTGTCTCTCTGGATTCTATGTCATCAGTTTATGGTCTGATTTTGACTATTTCCATCCTCCTATTGACTTTTGGATCTCTTTCCACAAGAGTTTCACCAATCTACATTGCCAACAGCAGTGTAAGTGTGCCCCTTCTCCCCACATCCTCTCCAACATTTCTTGTTATTGTCTTTTCTAATGATGACATTCTTATAGGTGTAAAGTAGTATCTCATTATCTTTCTTTACATTTCAGTGAATTTTAGCACTATCTCATGGGTCTGTAGACTCTCTGAATCTCATCCTACATGAATTTTCTGATCATGTCCTCATACCATTTTCTAACAGAATTGTTTGGCTTATTATCGTTTTTTGTTTTGTTTTGGTTTGGTTTTGGTTTTTCTTTTCTGATTTTTTTTTTATTGTGGAATTAATGTTTTACATTCAACAGTAAGTACAATAGTTTGTACATGCATAACATTCCCCAGTTTCCCATATAACAATACAACCCCCACTAGGTCCTCTGAATACTTCTTGGACCTGTATTCACCCCACCCACCCAACCCAGAGTCTTTTACTTTGGTGCGATACGTCAATTCCATTTCAGGTTCTACTTGTGTTTTCTTTTCTGATCTTGTTTTTCAAATTCTGCCTGAGAGTGAGATCATCCAATATTCATCCTTCTGTTTCTGACTTATTTCACTCAACATGAATTTTTCTCTCTTTTTTTTTTTGTAATTTTATTTATTTATCTTCCCTTTTGTTGCCCTTGTCTTTTTTTTTATTATTATTATTGTTGTAATTCATGTCGTCATTGTTGGATAGGACAGAGAGAAATGGAGAGAGGAGGGGAAGACAGAGAGGAGGAGGGAAAGACAGACACCTGCAGACCTGCTTCACCGCCTGTGAAGCGCCTCCCCTGCAGGTGGGGAGCCGGGGGCTCGAACCGGGATCCTCATGCCGGTCCTTGCGCTTAGCGCCACCTGCACTTAACCCGCTACGCTACCGCCCGGCTGCCTAACATGAATTTTTCAAGGTCCATCCAAGATCGGCTGAAAACGGTGAAGTCACCATTTTTTACAGCTGAGTAGTATTCCATTGTGTATATATACCACAACTTGCTCAGCCACTCATCAGTTGTTGGACACCTGGGTTGCTTCCAGGTTTTGGTTATTACAAATTGTGCTGCCTAGAACATATGTGTACACAGATCTTTTTGGATGGATATGTTGGGTTCCTTAGGCTATATCCCCAGGAGAGGAATTGCAGGATCATACGGTAGGTCCATTTCTAGCCTTCTGAGAGTTCTCCAGACTGTTCTTCACAGAGGTTGGACCAATTGACATTCCCACCAGCAGTGTAGGAGAGTTCCTTTGACCCCACACCCCCTTGAGCATTTGCTGCTGTTACCTTTTCTGATGTATGACATTCTTACAGGAGTGAAGTGGTATCTTATCTTTATTTGCATTTCTGTGACAATCAGAGACTTGGAGCATTTTTTCATGTGTTTCTCAGCCTTTTGGATCTCTTCTGTGGTGGATATTCTGTCCATGTCCTCCCCCCATTTTTGGATGGGGTTATTTGTTGTCTTGTTGTTGAGTTTGACAAGCTCTTTATATACGTTGGTTATTAAACTCTTGTCTGATGTATGGCATGTAAAGATCTTCTCCCATTCTGTGAGGGGTCTCTTGGTTTGGGTAGTGGTTTCTTTTGCTGTGAAGAAGCTTTTTAATTTGATGTAGTCCCATAGGTTTATACTTCCCTTAGTCTTCTTTGTAATTGGATTCATTTCATTGAAAATGTCTTTAAAATCTATGAGGAAAAGAGTTCTGCCAATATTTTCTTCTAAGTATCTGATAGTTTGTGGTCTAACATCCAAGTCCTTGATCCACTTGGAATTTACTTTTGTATTTGTTGAAATACAGTGGTTCAGTTTCATTCTTCTGCATGTTTCAACCCATTGTTTCCAACACCTCTTGTTGAAGAGACTCTGGTTTCCCCATTTAATAGTCTGAACTCCTTTTTCAAAGATTAGATGTCCATAGGTGTGGGGCCTCACTTCTGGGCTCTCAATTCTATTCACTGGTCAGTGTATCTATTCATGTTCCAGTACCAAGCAGTTTTGATGACAACTGCCCTATAATACAATTTGAGATCTGGGAGTGTGATGCCTCCGCTTCTGTTCTTTTTTCTCAAGATTGTTTTGGCAATTCTAGGTCTTTTCTGGTTCCAGATAAACATTTGTAGCATTTGTTCTATTCTCCTAAAAAATGTGCTTGGGATCTTGATAGGGATAGCATTAAATTTGTAGATGGCTCTGAGTAGTATATTCATTTTGATGATGTTAATTCTTCCAGCCCATGAACATGGAATATCTTTCCACTTCTTTGTGTCTTTTTCAATTTCCTTGAGTAGTGACTCATAATTTTCAGTATACAAGTCTTTCACTTCTTTGGTTAGGTTTACTCCTAGATATTTTATTGTTTTTGTTGCTATAGTAAAAGGAATTGATTTCTGGATTTCAATTTCTTCTAGCTTAGTGTTTGCATAGAGGAATGCCACTGACTTTTGAATGTCAATTTTGTAGCCTGATACCTTGCTGTATTTCCTGATGATTTCCAAAAGCTTCTTGCTGGATTCCTTAGGTTTTTCTGTGTATACTATCATGCCATCTGCAAATAAGGAGAATTTGACTTCTTCTCTTCCAATCTGTATCCCTTGAATTCCTTGCTCCTGCCTGATTGCTATGGCAAGAACTTCCAACACTATGTTGAATAGTAATGGTGATAGTGGGCAGCCCTGTCTAGTACCTGATCTGAGGGGAAATGCTTCCAGTTTTTCACCATTGAGTATGATGTTGGCTGTAGGTTTGCTATATGTAGCCTCCACTATCTTGAGGAATTTTCCATCTATTCCCATTTTTTGTAGTGTTTTGATCATAAAGGGATGTTGTATTTTGTCAAAGGCTTTCTCTGCATCGATTGATATGACCATGTGGTTTTTGGTCTTGCTTTTGTTGATGTGGTGGATCACATTGATTGATTTATGTATATTAAACCAACCTTGCATGCCTGGGATAAACCCCACTTGGGTCATGATGAACAATCTTTTTAATATACTGCTTCTTCTTCTTCTAGCGTTTGCCCTTCTTCTGTAGCCAATCAACAGCATCAGGTTGAGCCTGATGTAAAGTTTCGAGACCTCCTTTGAATCTGGAGAGATGGCAGTAGTTGACTATGTGGGTCATAGTCTGTCTGTAGCCGCAGGGGCAGTTCGGGTCGTCTCTGGCTCCCAGCGATGGGACACACTGGCCATGGCCTGTTCGATAGCGATTGAGGAGGGCCCAATCATAACGTGCTAGGTCAAAGCCGGGTTGACGCTTGCAGGGGTCTGTGATGAGGTGTTTGTTCTTTACCTCAGCTGACTGCCAACTCTGTTTCCAAGAGTCTGGAACAGAGAAGTTCAGTGTGGGCGTAGGGGACCAGATTGGGTGACGAGATGTCAAGCGTTGGACAGGGTGGGCGAAGATATCCGCGTATATTGGCAGGTCGGGTGAGCGTAGACGTGGGAAATGAACTTAGATGATGCCGCATCCCGACGAATATCTGGCAGAGTGATGTTGCTAAGAACTGGCAGCCATGGAACTGGGGTGGAACGGATGGTTCCAGAAATTATCCTCATGGAGGAATATAATTTGGAATCGACCAAGTGGACATGGGGGCTATGAAGCCATACTGGGGCACAGTATTCTGCAGTGGAATAGCATAATGCCAGAGATGATGATCGTAGTGTGGAAGCGCTCGCGCTCCATGAGGAGCTGGCCAGTCTTGCAATGATGTGATTCCTCACGCCCACCTTTGCTGCAGTTTTTATGAGATGTTTGTGAAATGACAGAGTGTGATCGAGAGTAACGCCAAGGTAGACTGGCTGGGCTTCATGCCGGATTCTCGTATCGCCAAGCTGCACATTAAGCTCACGTGAGGCCGAGGCATGGTGTAGATGGAAAACAGATGATACCGTTTTTGCAGTGCTAGGGATTAGTTGCCATTTTTTACAGTAATCAGATATCAGAGACATGTCTTTCGTGAGTGTTTCCTCGAGGATGTCGAACTTGGATGCCTGAGTTGCACAGCAGATGTCATTGGCGTAGATGAACTTCCTTGAAGAAGTTTCTGGGAGGTCATTGATGTAAATATTAAATAGCGTAGGAGCCAGAACAGAGCCCTGAGGGAGGCCACTTGAGACAAGTCTCCATCTGCTAGACTTGGGATGCATTGGATCGGCATCCCGTGGTGCATCCCGTGAGTACCCATTGATTGGGGAAACTGATGATCCTTCCTAGCCAACTGAATCCACATGGATCCCAGTCACTTTCAAAGCCAGCAACAAGTAGCTCCTGACAGCTTTCAAGCTGTTGGTCCTGCTCTTCGAGTCCTCCAACTTAATGTTAAGGGGCTGTCCTTTGCCAAACGCGTTCTTATTGTGAATATACTGCTGTATCCAGTTGACTAGAATTTTGTTCAATATTTTAGCATCTATGTTCATCAGAGATATTGGTCTGTAGTTTTCTTTTTTTTTTTTATTTTAATTTTTTAGTTAGACCAGAGAGTACTGCTCAGCTCTGGCTTATGTTGGTGCTGCAGATTGAACCTGGGACCTTTGGTGTCTCACGCATGAAAGTCTTTTTGCAGAACCATTATGCTGTCTTCCCAGGCCAGTAGTTTTCTTTTTTGGTTGTGTCCCTGTCTGCTTTTGGTATCAGAGTGATGTTAGCTTCATAGAAGCTGGCAGGCAGTATTCCAGTGTCTTCAATCTTCTGGAAGACTTTTAAAAGTAGAGGTATTAGTTCTTTGAAGGTTTTGTAGAATTCATTTGTAAAACCATCTGGTCCAGGAATTTTATTTTTGGGGAGGTTTTTGATAACTGTTTCAATTTCATTGGCTGTGATAGGCCTGTTCATGTTATCCACGTCCTCTTTACTTAGTTTTGGAAGTTGGTAGGTATCTAGGAAATCGTCCATTTCTTCCAGGTTTTCTAGCTTGGTGGCATATAGTTGTTCATAGAAGCTTCGCATGATATGTTGAATTTCTGCAGTGTCTGTTGTGATATCTCCTCTTTCATTTACTATCTGATTTATTTGGGTCTTCTCCCTTTTTTGTTTTGTGTGTCTGGCTAAAGGTTTGTCAATTTTGTTCACTCTTTCGAAGAACCAACATTTACTTTCGATGATTTTTGTATGCTTTTCTTATTCTCAATGCTATTTAGTTCTGCCCTAACTTTAGTGATTTCTGTCCTCCTGGTTGCTTTAGGGTTCCTTTGTCGTTCTTCTTCTAGGTCTTTAAGATGTGCAATCAGGCTGTTTATTTGTGCTTTTTCTTGTTTCCTAATGTGTGCTTGTATAGCTATGAACTTCCCTCTTAGGACTGCCTTAGCTGTGTCCCAAATATTTTGATAGCTTGTGTCTTCATTTTCATTGAAGTCTCAAAACATTTTGATTTCTTCCTTGATTTCCTCTTTGACCCAGAGGTTGTTAAGAAGTGTACTGTTGAGCTTCCACATTTTAGGACTATTACTAATCTTTTGTTGATTGTTAAGTGTTCGTTTAATTCCACTGTGGTCTGAGAAGATGCTTGGGATGATTTCAGTGCTCTTGAATTGGCTGATGCTGTCTTTGTGGCCTAACATATGGTCTATCCTTGAGAATGACCCATGTGGATTTGAGTAAAATGTGTATTCGAGTTTCTTGGGATGAATGACTCTGAAAATGTCCAATAGTTCTAGTTTATCTATCTCTTCATTTAGCTCCCTTATGTCTTTATTGATTTTCTGCCTGGATGATCTATCAAGTTGAGAGAGTGGGGTGTTGAAGTCCCCTACTATGACTGTGTTGCTGTTACTATATTGCTGTAGCTCTTTCAGTAGATGTTTGGTGTATTTAGATGGCTTCTCATTGGGTGCCTAGATGTTAATAATTGTTAAGACCTCTTGATTGACTGATCCTCTGAGTATTAAGTAGTGTCCATTCCTATCTTTTATTTATTTATTTATTTATTCCCTTTTGTTGCCCTTGTTGTTTTATTGTTGTAGTTGTTGATCTCTTTGCTGTTGGATAGGACAGAGAGAAATGGAGAGAGGAGGGGAAGACAAAGAAGGGGAGAGAAAGATAGACACCTGCAGTCCTGTTTCACCACTTGGAAAGCAATTCCCCTGCAGGTGGGGAGCTGGGGGCTCGAACCGGGATCCTTACACTGGTCCTTGTGCTTAGCGCCACCTGCGCTTAACCCGCTGTGCTACCACCCGACTCCCCATTCCTATCTTTTTTAATCTTATCTATTTTAAATTCTATCATGTCAGATATGAGAATAGCTGTTCCTGCTCTTTTTTGTGGGCCATTGGCTTGTATGATAGTTTTCCATCCTTTCACTTTACGTCTGTGTTTGTCTTGTTGAGTTAGGTGGGTTTCCTGTAGACAGCATATTGTTGGGCTGTATTTTCTGATCTATCTTTCTACTCTGTGTCTTTTAATAGGTGAATTCTGGCCATTGACATTTATTGATATCAAAGATTGAAGATATTTTAACACCATTCTTGTAGAGTTTTAGAGTGTTCTGATATATGTCCTATTTATGATGGTCTGACTGTTTATAGAAGACCTTTCAGAACTTCTTTCAGGGCAGGCTTGGTGATAGTTGATTCCTTCAACTGTTGCTTGTCTGAGAAGGTTTTGATGCCTCCATCTAGTCTGAATGACAGTCTAGCAGGATATAGTATTCTTGGCTCAAAGCCTTTCTCATTGAGCACTCGATAGATATCTTGCCATTCTCTTCTGGCCTGTAATGTTTGTGTGGAAAAGTTTGCTGCTAATCTTATGGGTTTTCCTCTGTAGGTGACTCTGTTTTTCTCTGGCAGCCTTCAGGATCCTTTCTTTATCCTTATTCCTTTCCATTCTAAATATGATGTGTCTTGGTGTCTTTAAGTCTAGGTTAATTCTGTTTGGGACCATCTGGGCTTCTTGAATCTTTATGTCTTTGATGTTGTCTAGACTAGAGAAGTTTTCAGCTATTATGGCCTGAAGAATGCTTTCTTCCTCTCCCTCTCTTTCTTCCTCTGGTAAGCCAATAATATGTATATTGTTTCTTTTGAAGTCATCCCATAGGTCTCTGTTGTTGTTTTCAGCATCTCTTAATCTCTTTTTGAGATCTCTTACTTCTTTTTTAGTTGTCTCTAATTCATCCTCAATCTTGCTAATTCTGTCTTCAGCCTCACTGATTCTATTCTCTGTGCCCTCTACTGTTTTCTGGAGTTCATCTATTTTGTTGCCCTGTTCTGATACTGTTTTAGCTTATTCAGCTAGTTGTGTTCTTAGCTCAGCTATTTCAGCTTTCAGCTCTCTAATAACCTTGAGATAGTGTTTTCTTCCAGTCTCATTTGTTGTTCCTGTATTTCTCATTACAATTCTTTCAAACTCTTTACTCACTCCTGTTATTATTTCCTTAGCTAATGTTTGGATGTTGAACTCATTATTTTGTGCTTCACCCTTTGTGGGGCTTTTAGCTGGACTGTTGTCCTGGTTATTTTCTCCAATATTTCTTCTTGTTGGTTTACCCATTTTATATATTATGTTATGAGTTTCCTCTCTTAGTACTTTTCAAATTACTTATAACTATTTCCTGGATTGACTTGTATCTAAGTAAGGTAATTAAAAGGTTCACAGTGGTGGAAGTTAACAGTTGTTTCAATAGTATTTTAATCCCTGAGTTGGAGCTCACTGATTTAAAAGCCTCTTTTTTTTTTTTCCTTCTCTGTAGGCTATGGGAGCCTGAGGGCTTCTAACTTAATCACTGACTCCTAACCAAGAGATAAGGCAGGGTGTGGCAGAGATAGTCCAGTGGTTATGCAAAGAGACTTTCACAGCCCCACAGCTATGCCACTGAGGTATAGGCCTTCTCCTGAGTCTCCTGGTTACATCTCTGTCCCCCGGTTTCCCTCCCTGCCTCTGCTCCAGATTTTGAGGGCAATAGCAATGGAGACTCAGAGTTGCACTTGGTGAATCTCCGGGGAGTCCTTTCCTCCCTTCAGCTGTCCCCTTATTGGTGGGACAGACTGGAGGTGGTGTCTCAACTGTTACCAGCCACTTAGTCTCTCCCTAGTCTCCTCTCTGTCACCAGCCACGTGTGTTTGCACTCACCAGTGATTTGGTGGGTTCCTGTAGTCGTTCTAGTCCTGTCTTGTTTCAGTCCCAGGTGGTCTCCTTTGGTATTCCTAGTTGATCCGTGAGAGGAGAGGAGAGGAGAGGAGAGGAGAGGAGAGGAGAGGAGAGGAGAGAAACAGATCTGTTGCTGCTTATAGCCCCTCCTCCGGGAGTCCTCCTTGTTATTGTTGTTGTTGCTAAACTTACTGAGTTCTTTCTGCATTCTGATTATTAGTCCTTTATGTGAAGATTGTTGTATAAATATCTTCTCCCATTCTGTACAATGTCTTTCTGTTTAGACAGTGGTAGTTTTAGCTGTGCAGAAGATTTTCATTTTGATGTGTCCAATTGATTTATTTCTGTTCTTCATTTGCTGTTGAACTTGCATCTTTGAAGAATTTCTGTAGTCTTTGAAGTGTTCTGTCAGAATTTTCTTACAAGTATTTTATGGTGTCTAATCTAATATCTGAGCTGTCTTTTATTTTCCATGCTGTATAAGCCTAGATCTTAACGTGTGTATGTGTTTGTATGATCTAATTTTACACCAAAAAATGATTAAAGTCAACTAAAATAATACTGTAATTTTTCCAGCAGACTCACTTTCACAATACTCATTTGAATTCTTTAATTTTTAAAGTTTTCTGGTGTCTTTTTTTAACTGGAGGTGATGATGGTAATAACTGGTTCTGAAACAGAGAGCTCTCTTTCAGAGTTCTGAACAGGGCCCAGAACTATGTAAGGGTGGTAATTGCACAGCACGATGAATAGAGCAGAAGCCACTGAGTGGTATGTTTTATCTATTGATAATTTATTTTTGCTTAGAGAAAGAGAGACATCAGAGCATATCTCTGCAATAAGGGTGCTGAGTACTGAATCCAAGGCATGTTGTAATTTAACTTAAGAAGAGCTTGTTTGGTTGGAGGCAGCTGCGGCACATAAAAGGATTCACAGCAGGGATCTGGGAACTGGTTTAAATAATACAAGATTTATTAGGGTGGAACAGGTAAAAGATAAAAGAAGCACTTATCATCAAGGGTTAAGAGTACGCTAGCTCCATAAAGTCTGATTATAGTTATCAAAAGTTTAATCCCATAAGATAAACAATTACCAGCTCATGGGGTCTTAAATGTTGACTGGCTAGCAGGTCACATGTGTTCAGTTCCCAGGAGAAGTAGCCGTGGCGGGACCTGGCGCATCTCCGTCGAGATGCTTCTGACCAGGAGAAGCAGCAGCAGCCAAAGAGTCTGACCTGCTCAGAGTCCCGTGCTTTTATACATCCCCTTCTCTGAATCACCTCCTCAGGGTGATGTTATTTGTATGCTAATAGTCCCAAACTCCTGTTGGGGTCACAACAAAGGCATGGCTTTTACTGCCTTTGTTGTTGTCCAGTCCCCTTTGCACACCCAGGAGCAGAGGGTGACTTTTCACAAGTCTCAAAGGAATAGGGTGCATGTATAATCCAGTACATGTTCTGAACCATTTCTCTTGGTTCTGGCCAAACCAGAGTACTTGTGAGACCTGCCAAAACAGAAGCTTGTTCTCTAGAGGTGGGTGGGAATAGAGAAGTGGGATTTGTTTATAGCTATCTCTCACCATGAGGGAATGCCACATTGTCCCAGAGGAAAATATTGTCTGATTCTCATACTAATTTGGCTCAAGCATCCTCCTTACCTGCTGAATGATACACATCAAAATCGATAAAATTGTGGGCAGAAAAGTAGTGCAGTTGGTCTAACTCAAAACTTGTATGTATAAGGCTTTGTTTGAGGCCATAGGGCACATGTACCAGTGTAATGTTATTGTTTCAGTCTCTCTCTCTCTCTCTCTCTCTCTCTCTTGCTCTTGCTCTCTCTGTCTCATATGAAATAAATACAAAAATATTTAAAAGATAAAATGGTGACTTTTCATACACATTTGTAGTAAATAAAAGTAGATAAAGATTAGATAGATGGTTGGTGGCTAGAGATGAAACCACTTCTGTGACTTTAATGTATTCTTTGGAAACATTTTTATTGGCTATTTCTCTGCATTTAAATTTTTACTTTTGTATAGGTGGTTTTATAAGTAACTCTTCTCTATATATACACACACACACACATATGTTGAGAGGGAGAGAGAGAGGGAGAGAGAATATGGGACCAGAGAGATAGCACAATGGTTATGTGGCAGACCTTTATATCTGAGGCTATTAGGTAGTAGAATTAATCCCCAGCCCCACCATAAACCAGAGGTGAGCAATGCTCTGATTAAAAAATAGAACTCATCCATCAAATTTAGTTCAGTTATTAACTAAGCATCAACTTAAAGTAAAGGGACTAATTAAAGCACTTTCATATGTTTAACATTAATATTACCACTTCAACAAGATAAAAATGATACTATATGAGATTGTATGTATAAGTTATAGATATATAATATACTGAACAAAGTAATGGATATACAAGTAATAGCATAATAGAAAGATTTGATTAAAAGAAATACACAGAAAGAGCTATTTTTGTCATCAGACAAGTGGGTATTTGAAGTGTTTTTCCTCAGGACAAGATGTGCTCGTCCATAATGAAATAAGAGCCACTCTAAAATGAGAAGTCCATCTCACTTGGATGTATTTTATTGGAAAACACCCACAAGGAGTCAGTTCTTGCTCCAGCTGGTAGGGAACTAAGCAGACCGTGATATGTCATCACCAGATTCCACTCAAGGATTAATGGCTCCAAAGAACAAAATGCCTCTCTAAGTCTTCCTGTAATGTTACACCCAAGAACCACTCATGTCACCATTCCAGTCCCCTTTGCACACCAAGGAGCAGAGGGTGACTTTTCACAAGTCTCAAAGGAATAGGGTACATGTATAATCCAGTACATGTTCTGAACCATTTCTCTTGGTTCTGGCCAAACCAGGCACTTGTGAAACCTGCCAAAACAGAAGCTTGCTCTCTAGAGGTGGGTGGGAATAGAGAAGTGGGATTTGTTTATAGCTATCTCTCACCATGAGGGAATGCCACATTGTCCCAAGGGAAAAATATTGTCTGATTCTCATACTAATTTGGCTCAAATGAGCCTGAAAGGCAGAAAGGATTTTTGTATCTCCTTTACTCCACATATATATAAATGGTTGCAACTATGTTTCAGGCCAGTGCCTACAGCCTTCACAAATCAGAGCTGAGGAGTGTCAGGAGCTGGTGTGTGTGACCTGCTGTAGACTATTAGTTCACCCGCAAATTCATCTTTAAGGTATAGTGTGTTGAGTTTGTGTTGTCAGGTGTGGGGACTACACATTCAGGGTTGGGAATTAGCCCATATATATGTTTTTTGGTTTTGTTTTTTGTCACTGGGACTACTTTCTTCAACTGGTTGTATATTCTTCTCCAACTAGTTTGGGAATAGATTTAGACCAGTAAATTAATTTTTTTGTCTTTTGTTTTTTTTCTGGTAGGTCAGTGACATGATTTTCAAGTGAAAGAGTTGAAAAGCCAGAAATCAGTGTTGATCCCACAGAGCAAGGCTTTCTTAAGACTAAATGACATAAAGAATATATGTCATGTTGACTGATGGACAACTTAGTACAAGGAACTGTTTATTATATGTGCTCGAGTCATAGAGCCTTCACAGAAAGCTGGCTGTCAGGAGAATTAATCTTTAATTTGGAGTTTACTTGATTACTTGACTGAGTAACCACAGACTTGGGATATTAAACTGTGAGGTTTTTCCTTTGTTTTAGCTTATACAACTGGCATTTATCTGACCTCTAATCAGTTATACATAAATGTAAGAACCTCACCTGGAATCAAGGTTCAACATTATTTGCTTAAATTGATATTTATTTGAAAAGGAGTTCCATAACTCTTTGCTGTAAGTTGATTAGCAATATAACTTTAATAACTGCTATTGGAATTACCACTCTTCCAAAGCAATAATTATTTACAACACATAGCAACAATCTTTGTACTGGATATAAATGCTAATAAAATGATAACAGTAATATTTTGGCTGTGAGAGTTTCAGGGAATTAAAACTGATCATTTATAAAGAACAGTGACATTTTCCTATAGTCCTGTCTAATTATTGATACAAGGCAACCAGATATTTTCATTTTCAATTGATGACACTGAAATACAAAAAGACTCTTACTACAGAAACTCCAAACTATTTATTCCTTTGAACTTAATGCTCAAGGATTCCCTACTAGAAATTCAAATGCTCTTTTTTTACCCACCTCAAATTATGTCTTTCCTATGGGTAAAAAAATACAATATTATTGATTGAAGTTTAAGCAATGATAGTTTTTTTAAATTTGAAACATAACTAAATTGAAATGCTCTCTCTCAGCTGAAACTGCCATGTTTTGCCTTTTTATTAATTAAAAAAAGATTATTTGAATACCACCTATTTTGTGGGGTCTGTCTTGGGATAATATACCCAGGTATATTCTCCTGAATATAAGACCAAAAGCTGAACCTCTATCATTTCACTAGCGCTGGATCCATTAACAACCTGGTTTCTCTCTCATATTGAGACCAAAAGTTGCCCTGCTAAGGAAGACTGTTAGTTTTATATTTTGTGCTTCCTGAAATATTTTGCTGTACATACACATTTTATTTACATGCTTTGAAATATATTTTTCTAATAGTGTAAACCTTTCTAACCTGTCATCAAATTATTTCAAGGTGGTTTTTTTTTTTTTGCCTCCAGGATTATTGCTGGAAATTGGTGCCTGCACCACAAATCCATAGCTCCTGGAGACTATTTCCCCCCCCCTTTTTTTTTTGTTGCCCTTGTTTTATTGTTGTTGTGGTTATTATTATTATTGCTGCTGTTACTGATGTTGTTGTTGGATAGGACAGAGAGAAATGGAGAGAGGAAGGAAAGACAGGGAGGGAGAGAGAAAGATAGACACCTGCAGACCTGCTTTAACACTTGTGAAGAGACCCCCCCCCGCAGGTGGGGAGCAGAAGCTCAAACCAGGATCCTTTTGCCAGTCCTTGTGCTTGGTGCCATGTGCGCTTAACCTCCTGTGCTACCATCCAAACACCCTCAAGGTATTTCTAATAAGGAAAAATTGAATAAATTATAGCCTGCAATATTTTTCATGTGCATCCTCAAATATATGGACCTTAACAACCAAAAGAAACAAAGCCAAAAACAAAAAACTGTCCTATACTGTTCAGAAAGACAAACAAAAATAAGGGAGATAGCATATTAAGTCAGAAAGATCTTTGTACTTGCGGCATCAAAGGTTCCAGGTTCAGTCCCCAGCACCACCAGAAGTCAGAATTTAGCTGTGCTCTGGTAAAAATGAACAAACAAAAAAACAGTGAAAACTACTCTAAGTGCCTACACTTTTTGCTCTCACATGTCATATTTTCTTGAATATTATCATCAGATGTGCCAACCATGTTTTCTTTCCTCGATACTCTAACTCCAAGTCCTGCATTTGTGCATTTAGACACACATCTTCAGTTTCCAGGAGGAAAACAAATCAATAAAGTTTTATGCTCTAATTATATCATTTATCAATGAATTCTTCATGCTGCTGTTACTACTCTGTTATCTTCATTGAGATTTTTCCATCCTTCTCACTCAGAAAAATGTTCCACCTTCTTCTGAAAGGAATAACATTTCTCATTAATTTGTATCAATAATTTATATGTTAAACTTTTCTTTGGCTCGTAACTGATAAATTACTCTTGTTGTTGCTTACATTGTTCCCAGCTTTGATGTTGAAAAGCTTTCCCAGTCAGCTCCTTTGTCACCGTACAATGTCTCAGACCTACTGTTTTTTTGTTTGTTTGTTTGTTTTTACTTTCCTACTTTGGGGCAATGCTGAATACAAAGTAATTTCAAAGTTAAAGTGTGTACACTATTGTATTTTTGGTTGTTCAGGTTACCTTGGCTTACTTATTTATAATGTTTTAATACAATCCCTCATCTCTTCTGAAAGAGTGGTTCAGGAGGGGGATGCAGTAGATAAAGCATTGTACTATCAAGCTTGAGGTCCCCGAGTTCAATGCCTGGCAGCACATGTACCAGAGTGATGTCCGGTTCTTTTATTTTCTCCTACTATCTTTCTCATTAATAAATGAATTTTAAAAATTTTTAAAGAAAATGAATGAAGGATATAAATAATTTTGAACATTGAAGATATTCGGTTAATAATCAATGATGGAAATAAAAATAAAATAGAAATCACGCATTAGCAGCCCAGCAGCAGTTCGTAGGTGAAGTTTGTCAGCAGAGTTGACTGATGGTTGAGAAGGCACCAAGCTTGCTCTCCGCTCCAGGTCTCCTTGTCATTCAGCGCTGAGTGTAAGTCAATAATACTAATGTCTTATACCTTATTGTCTATCTTTTTTTTCTACCAAGTTATCACTGGTGAATCAGTGCTTGCCAGACAAAGCCAGTGCTCCTGGAAGCAATTTTTTTCTTTTTGAGAGAGGAAAACAGAGACAGAGAGTGATTGGAAGGGAAAGTGGAATAGGGAGGAAGAGAAAGACACATCTTCAGCACTGCGTCTTTATATGTGAGGCTTCCTCTATGCAGGTGGGGACTGGGGACTTGAACCTGGACCCTTGTGCATGGTAATGAATATACTCTCAGCTTGGTGTGTCTCCACTCAGCACTACCTATTGTGTATGTTAAAGAAGAGAAATCTCTGTGGTCCAGGAGATGCCGCAGTGGATAAAGCATCAGACTCTCAAAAATGAGGTCCTGAATTCAATCCCTGGCAGCACATGTACCAGGGTGATACCTGGTTCTTTCTCTTTCCTCCTGTTTCTCATTAATAAATAAATAAAATAAAATAAAAAATTAAAGAAAAAGAAGAAAAATCTCTGAACGATATTTTTATCAAAATTGAGGAACTAAAAAGATAAAATATGTGAGACTGATGTATATACCTATATGGATATATTTAAAGTCAGAAAACATGTACTGTTTCCAAGTATTTATTATGAAAATATTCAGAATTCTTATTTATGTCAATTGCCGATGTCTGGAAAAGCATATAGTTAAACTTGGACTGGGTGTGGTACATTATATCAAAGAAAAGGACTCTGAAGATGGAGGGAAAGGGCTCTAGGGTCCTAGTATGTGACGGTGGGGAAGGGTCTAGGCTGGGGGAGGAAGTGTCTTGCAGACATTTATCATGGGAGGGGCACGCCCAGTTAAGCACATATAGTACAAAGGTCAAGGACCCGCGCAAGCTTCCAGTTCCCCACCCCCACCCCACCTGTGGGTGAAACAGGTCTGACCCTCCCCTCTCAATTTCTCTCTGTCCTATCCAGTAAAATGGCCACCAGGAGCAGTGGATTTGTAGTGCTGGCATTGAACCCCAGCAATAACCCTGGAAACAACAGCAAAAAAAATTAATTTTAAAAGTTGTTGACCTGGGGAGTAGGGCGGTAGCGCAGCGGGTTAAGCGCAGGTGGTGCAAAGCACAAAGACTGGCCTAAGGATCCCGGTTCAAGCCCCCACCTCCCCCTCCCCACCTGCAGGGGAGTCCTTTCACAGGCGGTGAAGCAGGTCTGCAGGTGTCCGTCTTTCTCTCTCCCTCTCTGTCTTCCCCTCCTCTTTCCATTTCTCTCTGTCCTATCCAACAACAACATCAATAACAACAACAGTAATAATAACTACAACAATAAAAAAGAAGTTAATCCCTATTATTTGATAATCTGAGGACCACAAGAAATTAAAAGAAAAAACATCAAGTGTGCATATGCACTCACCTGAGACGTCTATTCCCTTCCAATCTTAAAAAAAAAAAATTATTAGCCGGACTCGGGCGCGGTAGCTCAGCGGCTTAAGCGCACATTGCGCGAAGCTCAAGGACCGCCGGAAGGATCAGGGTTCGAGCCCCAGGCTCCCCACCTGCAGGGGAGTCGCTTCACAGGTGGTGAAGCAGGTCTGCAAGTGTCTTTCTCTCCCCTTCTCTGTCTTTCCCTCCTCTCTCCATTTCTCTCAGTCCCATCCAACAACAACAACATCAATAACAGTAATAATAACTACAACAATAAACCAACAAGGGCAACAAAAGGGAATAATTTTTTTATTAGCAATTTGATATTGATTTACAAAATTACTTGTCAGCAAGGATGTAATTCCACACCATTCCCACCACCACATCTGGATCTCAAGTCCCCCCATTGTAAAATATCACGATTCTCCTGAGGTTGCAGATAGGGATTAACTGTCAACTCTACGACTACCTGGCTGTATTTGTACATATTAGCCCCCTTTTGATTCCAGGTCCAGTCCTCTCTACCCCTCCAAGTCACACATAACCCTATTACTACATCCAAATATTTCTCTTTTTTTTTTTTATTGTTGTAGTTATTATTGTTGTTGTTGTTGGCTAGGATAGAGAGAAATGGAGAGAGGAGGGGAAGACAGAGAGGGGGAGAGAAAGATAGACACCTACAGACCTGCTTCACTCCTGTGAAGCAACTCCCCTGCAGGTGGGGAACCGGGGGCTCAAACGGGGATCCTTATGCGGTCCTTGCGCTTTGCGCCACTTGTGCTTAACCCGCTGCGCTACAGCGCGACTCCCCAAATATTTCTCTTTTTTGATCCCTCTCTGGGAACTGATAGTGCTGGAGTCCAGAGCCCTCTTATCCTCTTCCCCCTACCACATTTCCCCCACAGGGAGCATAAATCAAAGTTGTTTGGGGGGGGGGGGGTACAGAAGGTAAGAGTTCTGGCTTCTGTAGTTGCTTCTTCACTAAAATTGAGCATTGGCAGGTTGATCCATACCCCCAGCGTTTCTGTCTTTCCGTAGTGAGGCAGGGCTCTGGAGAGGTGAAGTTCTAGGACACATTGGTGAGGCTGTCTGCCCGGAGATGGCAAGGTGGAATCATGGTTGTGTCTGCAATTTGGTGTGTGGAAGGTGGAAGGACATAAAGTGAGACAAAATGGTAAATGAACAGGAACCAAAAAGTAGGAACTGGGCAAATGAGACTGGAGCTCTTTGGGTGGAAGAAAGCTTAAATCCATTCCAGTCATGTTTCTAGGGGTCCATGACTATGGTAGTTTTAGCTTGAGTTTGATAGCTAGCATGAAGTTGGATAAAAACATTGTCTAAGGAAATGGTGTCAGAGTAGAGAAAAGGACTAGAGAGTTGGATTAGGACAGAGAGTAGCTCCCACTTTTGAAAAAAAAAATTCTGTGTATAGAATTATTTACCTCCACCTGCTCTGGGGCATATATATATATATACCTATACATATATATATATATATATATTTATCACCAGAGCCTATGTAACCCATAAACTCCTATTGGTCTGAGCTCAAAGCTCATGGTCACAAAGGAACAGTGCAGGTTGCACTCATTTCGGGACCTTCCCTTCCAATCGTCATACTCTGTGGAATAAAAACAGAAAATTAAAATTTAACTTGTATTTATTCAAGAGTCCATTGCACAAAAACAGAAAAGAGATAGATACTTGTTCTTGTGTTTGAAAACTTTCTTATGTGAAAAATCAGAGCTTAGGAAGTTGATACACATTTCACCATGCTAATGAACTTAGGTTACAACTCCTGAACATCACAGGGGAGCATTATGCAAAGGGAAAACTTCGCAAATAGTGGGGGCAAGAGCCAGCACTGTTTCTCTCTTTCTCTCTCTCTCTCTTTCCTCTATCTCACCATCTACCTGGAGAAAAGAGAAAAACAGGTCCTGAATTTTCTGTGTTGGCACAGGAACTTTGGTTGTGAGTTGTATAAACATATATGTGTGTGCGCATGAAACAACACTCCAAGCTCTCACAATATGGCTAACCAATATTAACTGGAATTTTTCAAAAATAGCAGATTAATCTCAAAGATCACTAAGAATGACTCTTGAGGCTTCATGGACCTGCTGGACTTGTGTATCTGTCCATTCTTTAGTATTTCTTACTTTTATGACTATAAAAGCACTGTTTATCACCACAGAAGGTCAAAGCTGCTTTCTCTTCCTCCTGTTTCCACTAAGAGAACAATCTGGGGAAAGCAAAGTCTTTTCTCTTGTGTCAGCACCTTTATGGGGACCACACTGTATACACAGGGCCTTTAGCTAATATATTGTTTTCTGCCTGAGTGAAATGCAGATGTAAAGAGAGTAACTGTCAGTATTTAGGCTTTTCATAGTTATCCCCAGGAAAAGCAATACTTTTTAATTTTTGTCCTCTGTTTTATATTTAAATTTTCTAAAAAAATTTTTCCTAAAATTATTATCCATCCTGTTTCTTGAGGATGCAAAGCAGACAATGCCAGTTACTGCTGTACCACTCACAGTAAACAAAGCACATAGAAATTTTAAAAGCAAATGAAAAACAAAAGAACAATGGCATGACTTGTCTCAAATGAAATACATTTCTTCTTATAGACGTTCTTATCAGGTCTCATGCTTTTAAACTCTGGAGTTCAATTTTCCCAGCAGTTTCTGACTAAATAAACGGGTTCTGGAAGAATAAGGGACAGCTGAATGCCATTTTAGCTGTCCAGCAATCGTCAGTTCTAGTGAAGACAGTCAGTTCTTAACTATTTGGGCATCAATCAGTGAATGTGATTAGAAGGTCTGACAAAGCTCCCCAAATATAACATCCTTAATGATGTAAGGGTGAAACTCATCACTAAGAGCTTCTGCTAAAGGCTTCTCTGTACACAGTCCAACCTTGGATCTCAGACAAGGAAAGCATCTTACCCTGTGACCTAAGACTTTCTAGTCCTGACAGCCCAGCAACAGAGGTAAATAAACTTTAAACAAAGGCTGAGTCAACAAGGAGCAAAGAATTTAATATCATGTGTAAACTCAAGACAATGAGGATTGATACAGTTGTTGTTTCTAATTCAACGAATATTATTATGGATGACTAGAAAGGACAATGTTCTCTAAACAGAGAATGGCTTCCTTTATAAGATTAGGATTTTTTTCCCCTTCATTTTGCAGGGAATGAATAATCAATACATTCGCCGAGAAGTCTTTTGCTGTGAAACTTGTCATGAGCTCAAAAGCTTCTGGGAAAAAGAAATTAGCAAGCAGACTTGCTATCGGGAACTGGAAGAAGATCGTCAGGAGAGGAGTGCCCTGAGAAGGTGTGTGAATTGCTTCTCCACTACTATCTTTAAAATAATCTTCCTCCCTCCTGCCCCCACTCAAAAGACACCAGATATGAAATTTAAAAGACTTGACTATTTGTATTGCCCATTGCTCTAAGAATGCAAATGTTAGACATGGTTTGATAAAGGTAATATCTCATTAAGAAATAAGAACATGGGGCCTAGGTGGTGGTACACCCAGTTAAGCACACCTAGTACTAAGCGAATGTGTTCGAGCTGCCTCTCCCTCATCTATGGGAAGGGGGGGGGTGTTTCGCAAGTGGTGAAGCAAGTCTGCAGGTATCTGTCTTTCTCTCTTCTTCTCTAGCTCCCCCTCCTTTCTAAATTTCCCTCTGTCCTATCCAATAAAATGGGGAAAATGACAGGGGGCCAGGTCCTCACGGCATGTTAGGACCATGAGGAAGACATTCAGTTTTGATTGGGTAACAAGACAGAATCAAGAATAAAATCTAGACCAGAACCTTTATTGAATCTTTCTAAGAAAAGACAAAACGGGTTGGGGGTGGGGGGATAAAGTAAGTATCTTAGGACTAGCTAGTAATTCCAGGAGAGTTTGGTTATATGTGTTGGCTGGTACCTGGTCCTAGAATGATTTAGGGCAGGGACCTATGACTTCATGTGTGAGAGACAAATTGAAAGTGAGGGTCTCAATACAGATTAACATGCTCACAGAGAAGCTTTTATGATCTCTAGGAGTGGGCTAGCCCTGAGAAGGGCAGTCTTTCCCTAGTTATAGAGCATTTTAAGATGACAAAAATATCATGAAGTGTGGAGAATAAAAAAGCATGGCTACTCAGTTATCAGTCTTGTTGTCGTCTTTACTAGAGTTTCACTGTTGGTCTTTAGAGTCTTATAATCCTTTCCTGTGGGGGAGAGAAGGCATCACCCTGTGACTTGTAGGATGTATAACAGCATTCTTCCAAGCACTAGATGTCAATCCCCATCCTCACTGTGACAAACTGAAATACCTCCTGCCACTGATAAATGACCCCTGGAAAGCAATTTCCACAGTCAAGAAATGACTTATAGATATGATTGAGTTTTGTTTTTGTTGTTGTTATTGTTTGTTTGTTTTGCTTTTGTATAAAAAGAAGTAAGATTCTGCTTTCCTTGATCTTGATAAATTAAAAAAAAAAAACTCTTCCTCACCCTCCTCTGTTGTAATCCTTAGTACATAACTTCAAGGTGAGATCAACAGCTACATGTTGGTGTTAAAGATGTCAGGTCTGAGAAGACATATTAATATTCTTTGAGGAAGGATATTATGGTCTTTCCTTGAGTGACAAGTGAGTTCATTATTCCAGCCAAGGAGAATGCTGTAAGAGGAACATTTGCTTATGTGAGAAGAATGTGCCACATGTGTGTCATCACTGCTCTGAATAAAAGGGTAAGCGCCTGTCCTCACATGTGTGGTGCCTCACAGCAAATGGGTCACCTCAGTTCTTCATGACCATCTGACTTCCACTGCTCTAAAACAACACCTACCTAGACAGGCTGTCTGTTCTAAAATGCCCACCAGCAAAGGAAGTAAGTGGCTTCATGTGTTCTGCTGGCCAGCTAGGCACTGAGCTCCTTGGTTTTGAGTGTGCTGAGTTGAGAGCATGTGCAATTCATGTGTACTGAACTTTCACTAACTTTTAAAAAACCTCTCTTAAGCTCCTGAGAAGAAATAGCCTCGCTCCATACCCAAGGAGGTGCTCTCCTCATTCCAGCTACATTTCTAGTTGTCTGACAAGCTAATCTAGTATTTTATCCTAGTGTCTTCTAGAATCACAGAACATCAATCCAGAAGATTCTGGGGGAGGGAAGTGGCTCCTCTGTACAATCCCCATGAGTTTCCTACACAGACCCCCCCCCCCAATCCTGGTCTTCAGGTCTTCCAAATAGCAGTGCTCTACATGAGCCCTGGACTTCGTCTTTCCTTATAGAAGCACTGTGGTGAGGAATTAAGAGAAAAATATGATGGTCCAGGAGGTGGCACAGTAGATAAAGGGTTGGATTCTCAACCATGAGGTTCCAAGTTCAATCCCCGGCAGCGCATGTACCAGAGTGATGTCTGGTTCTTTCTCTCCTCCTTTCTTTCTCATGAATAAATAATTAAATAGATTCTTTTTAAAAAATCTGTAATATTCACTAGTTCTTGTGAAAAAAAAAATTGTCAGTATATAAAAGCAAATGACCAGAAGTAAATGCACTAAGGTTTTAAGAATGGGTATTTTTGTCCATTGGAAAAGCAGATTTTGTGAGTGTGTGCTCGTTTGTTCAGTTTCCACAGTGATAATGTCCCATGTTATAATTAGGAAAAAAAAAAAAAGCATTGAGAGAGAGGTTTGCAGTTGCAAATGCTTCAATTTTCCGTGCTCCCATGTATTCCAGGGGGAGATTTTTTTCTTCTGAGTTTTGGGTGGTTTTCTCTTCTTTCTTCAGTCAAGAGAATAAACATTCAACTAAAAAAACTTATTTATTAGTGAAATAATAAATAAGGGGGGAATCAGAGAATCACAGGATCACTCACATGTACAGTGCTGGAGATCAAACTTGGGACTTTGTGCCAGAAGAGTCTAAAGCCTTATCCACTGTGCTTTAGAATATATCTTCGAAAATATGCTCATCCTTAAATATAGCATCATCCCCAAATAAATATTTAATGATGAACCACTGCAGTGTTTGAACAGAGGAAGATCACTAAGAGCTACTAGGAGGGCAGAGGCAAGTTCCTGGGGGTTCCTTCTATGTTCTTGAGTCTCATCTTCCAGAGCTATTGCTATCAACTATAAATAAAATAAAATAAAATAAAAGATCACTATTCCAGCTTTGCAAACTACTTTTTCCAAAATGTAGAATGCACAAGTGCACACCCCCAACACACAGTTCCTTTATAGAAGGCACCTCCAAGCTGTGATGCAACGATGTAATGCTCTAAGTGAACCGTAGTAAAGGCACCATTTTTGGCCAATGCCTTTGCTGATAGAAGCACAAAACCAATGATGCTGTGGGCTGAAGTAGCAAGAAGTCTTGCCAATGCCAGGCAGAAAAGAAACAGGTGTTCATCATAAGCATGCTTGTTAGCAAATGCCTGCTGCTCAATGATAAGAATGCAGTCTGAGCTTTGGAGAAGTCATTCACCCTGATAACTAATATACCTGGCCAAGGTCCTGGAGGTGCTACCACAAGACGAAAGTGAGTGATTCCAAAGCTGCAAGCCCCAGCACTCACTCTAAGAAGCAACAAAGCAGGGCAAAGTTAACCCCCTGGAAGAGTTGAAAATTGTCTGCAAAGAACTGACCAAAGGCAAGTTGAGAAAAGTCAAATGAAAAGTGACAAACCTGTTGACTTGTCTGGGAGAATGCAAGTATACACCTATCATTCATTATGGTAATGAATTATACCACTCTCTTATTTAAAAAAAAAAAATTTTAACGAAACATTATAAAGATGTTTAAGCCAGGGAGACTCTCATGTCAAGAGACTCTCATGCCTGAGGCTCCAAAGTTTCAGATTCAACCCCTCACACTACTATAAACCAGAGCTGAGCAGTGCTCTGGAAAAAAAAAAAATATATATATATATATATATATATATATATATATATATATGCCTAAAATGTCACCCTCTAACTATAACGATCAAATAGGGTTTACATGAAAAAGCAACACTTTAATACAAAATGTACAGTCTTTAGAAAACCTCTTCAGACTGAAGGATCACTCACCATGTTAGAAAGACTTGAAATCTGGTGGGTTGCAGTGGAAAGAGAAATTCTATGACGTATTCAAAAACCTCTTCATGTTCATTCTCCCTGTATCCAACTTCATCCTCTACTAGTACAGAAGTCACAAAACCACCATTTATTCTTTTACACTAAAAAGCAAAGCAAGGAACCTATTTCAGGGCTTCTACCTTAATCTATATACCCCAGTAGCATTTATTTGTTTGTTTGTTTGTCTGTTTTCAAATAAGTATACTTTGCCTTAAAAAAAACAAACAGTGAAGTTATTGTAAGTGGAATGCTGAAATCTGAAATAGGAAATCAATATTTTAGTGGATTATAAATTCCTTGATGACAGGGACTAGATACCACAGAATGTAAGCTTCAAAATAGCTTTCAGAGGGAAACATCATTGATTATTTTGGCTGCTGTCTTTCTGGATGAGTCATTGCATTTCAAGAGAGATCACAGTCTGGACTGATCTGTGTCAGTGACTGAGCACAGCAGAGATGTGAGTCCTGGATTATGTAGTCCTGAAAAATTCCTACATAAATTTCCCCTGGGCACAACTTTTGCTCAAGGGCTTTGCATTAGCTTAACCCAGTCCATCATGAGACAGTACTATGACATAAGGCTCTTACCCAATATTTCTTCTTTTCTCTCTCCTTTTCACAAGGATCAAGCTAGGATAAAAGTCTGAGGTTTCTTCTTTCCCAAGCCAGTATCCTCCTTGATTTCTGTTTTCTTTTCCTTTTTAAAAATACTTACACATAATATTTATTTCCTTGCAGAAAAGTATATTTCAATTAATACTTATTCCATAAGTTGAAGAGAGCTAGTAACACGTATTGCTTTTAATTTGGGGTAATTTGGTAATTGCATTCACTGTTTTTAATTTATACTTGCTGTGTTATTAGTGAGGTAAAGAATTTTGACACTTTTTAGCTAAATACCCTTCTTTTGGTTATGATTTATGTATTTTTAGTTTTATTTCTACACTAACAGTACACTTATTTTTTTCATTTATCATTATTGGGAGGTTAATGGTTTACAGCACAATTGTTGACCCATGAGTACAATTTCCCTTCTCCAGTGATAGCTGTCTGAAAGACACTTTCATCCTCACTGCACCTCTCACAACCCCTTTATATTCCTTTTTAAAAAAAAATTTTTTTTAAGATATTATCTTTTATTTATTTATTGGATAGAGACAGACAGAAATTGAGAGGAAGAGGGAGGTAGAGGGTGAGAGAGATAGAGAGATACCTGCAGCACTGCCTCACCACTTGTGAAGCTGTCCTTCTGCAGGTGGGGCCCAGGGGCTTGAACCCAGGTACTGTGCATTGTAACATGTGCACTCAACCAGGTGCACCACCACCCAGCCCCTTAAAAAATATTTTTACTTATTTATTATTGGATAGAGACAGAGAGAAATTGAGAGGTGAGGGAGAGAAAGAGAGAGACACTGGGAGCCCTGCTTCACCACTCATGAAGCTTCCTCCCTGCAGGTGGGGCCCAGGAGCTTGAACCTGGGTCCTTATGCACTCTAATGTGAGCACTTAACTAGGGGCACAGCCACCTGGCCTCTATCCCTTTACTTTTCATGGGCAATTCCTCTAAATTACCTTTTTAGAAGGCTTGGTGCAAAGGCTTGGAATAGTTGGAGAGAGGTAGCAATTTACCACAGCAAGGAAGTATCAAGATTTCTTTAAATAATGAATGAATCTGATGGTGGTAAGGAGTCCATACAGGAGCCAGGTGATGGTGCACCTGTTGGGAGCACATATTATGGTGTACAAGGATCCAGGTACAAGCTTCTGGTTGCCATCTGCAGGAGGAAGCTTCATGAGTGGTGAAACAGTGCTCCAAGTATTTCTATCTCCCCCTTTCCCTCTCAATTTCTGTCTCTATCCATAACAAACAAACACATATTTTTGATGAAAAAAAGAAGTCCATCAGTTCAGTGAAATGCGCAGGGAGCAGCCCCTATCTAAAAAGATCTCAAGTCATAAAAGCTGTGCACTTTGGAAAGCAGAAATAATTACAGAAATTTTCATAAATGCTTAACTAAAAAAAAAAAAAAAAAAGAGCTTGTGAACTTGGATATTCTCCAGTGTGGGAAGGTTAGTAACAAATAAAGGGTAGACACTTCACAGTCATAATGAAATATAATTATGAAAATTACTAACAGGGATATCAGTAGATGATTATATAAACTTGAGAAATGAATCATTTGGAAGCCAATATTGCACATCAGCGTGCAAAAGCCAAAGTGTTTGAGGCAACTTTCCTGCAATGGGAAAGCAATAGTTCCATCATGATATATTTCCCTTTGCAAACAGGCAAACTACATATTTCATATTACTCACCTTTATTAAGGATGGGTCTAGAAGGAAAATGATAAGCAATACTTTACCATTATTTCCCCATGCCCCTTTGCCCCTCTTTATAATTTAACATTCAGTCCTTGGTAGTAACCTTGGTAGTAATTCTGCTTAAGCAACAATTGCCACCAAACAGCAGGTCCACACTACAAATTCTTTCCATTTATTCTTAGGCTCATAATTGAACAGAATTTTAAGTAAGAAGCTTCCTAGAGCCAAATTGGCAATAGATGCCTGGAGCCTTCAAAATATTTATACCATCTAAGTTACCCACCTCAGAGAATCTCTTCAAAAAAATAGACTAATATATGCAAGCAATAGTAAGTAGTAGTCACACTCCTTTGAGAGTTATCTTACAAAAGGGAAAAAAGTTGAATCTAATTTTTCTTTGTTCCTTATTATGAATTCTGATCTTCCTGTAGCGAGAGAATGCTTGATACTGTTATGAACTGAATTGTGTGCCTCCAAATTCAGTTTATTCCTAGCCCCCAATGCTTCAAAATATGACTATATTTGGAAGTAGGTCACCTAAAAGAAATAATTTTGCTAAAATGAAACCCTGACTCATATCCTTTTAAAGAAAAGAGAGGAATTGAACACAAAGTGACACCAGGGACACTGAAGAAAGGCCACGTGAGGACAGAGAGGGAGGGCTATCTGCGACTGAAGGAGAGACCTTGAGAGAAACCAAGCCTGCTGACATTTGGATGCTGTCTCTGTAGCAATGAAAAACGTGAACTTCTGTTTTTCAAGTCAATTCTAGTGAAATTATGAAAACATTTATGCTATATTTTCATTTGGGTTATTATATATATATTTTTTCCCTTTTGTTGCCTTTGTTGTTGTTTTCATTGTACCATGTATAGTTTCTTGTTTTTCTCTTCCAAAACTCTAGTGTGAGTGAGCAAATAAATATGTGTGGTGCATTTTTATAAAAATAGAACTGTATTATCGGGAGTCGGGCGGTAACGCAGCAGGTTAAGTGCACGTGCTGCAAAGCGCAAGGACCGGCAGAAGGATCCCGGTTCCAGCCTCTGGCTCCCCACCTGCAGGGGAGTCGCTTCACAGGCAGTTAAGGGGGTCTGCAGGTGTCTATCTTTCTCTCCCCCTCTGTCTTCCCCTCCTCTCTCCATGTCTCTCTGTCCTATCTAACAAAGATGACATCAACAACAATAATAATAATAATAACTACAACAAGGGCAAGAAAAGGGAAAATAAATATTTTTTTAAAAAACAGGACTGTATTATCTTCATTAGTCAGCTCATTTTCTATAGCGTTCGACTCTTCTTTCATGTTTTATATTTTAATGATATAGCAATTTGTTTAATCAAGCACATCAAAGGACATTTTTCTGACTTTATAAACAATGCAAGCACACTTGTACAAAAACATATATGGGTAAGTGTCACAGAGTACACTCATAAAATGGGAATTGCTAGGTCAAGGATGAGAATTTTTTCAATTCTGATAGATACTGTCTACTTGTTTTGCAAAGAAGTTATAGTAATTTAAACTCCCACCCTGAATATGAAAGTAAAGTGCCAAGTTCCAAGGCTGTTCAGTGTGTCGTTAAACTCTAATTCATTCTTAATCTGGTACATGGAAATGATATCACACTGTTTTAAATTGAATTTAATTAATTGAGACTTTGGTTGAGATTGTTTACTTGTTTAACCATTGAGATTGTTTACTTGTTTAACCAAAGCTCTGCTCAGCTCTGGAGGTGAATCGGGCACCTCTGAGCCTTAAGCATAAGATCTCTTTGTATGCATAGGAGTCCGCTGAATTTCATCTAGAACAATCTTTAAATAACTTTTGTCAATTCACCTATAGGTTTTCCTTAAAATATATTTTGTTTGTAATTGAGAGAGACCAGGACACCCTCTTACCACTTCTGAGCATCTCCTTTGCTTTTCATATTTCTTTGTTGTCAGGTCGCACCAGTGACTGAACCCAGAGTCTCACGTGTGTGGCATGTACTGTGCTACGGAGTCACCTCACTAGCCCTGCTCTTTGATTTTCTTTTTCTTACTTGCCTTATGCAAACTGTGCAATTCTTTTATTTTGTTTATAGTTCTATGAATTTGGACAAATACTCATAGTTGCATAATAACTACATTAAAAATATAGAATAGCCCCAACACCAGAAGAAAAAAAATCCTCACAATGATTCATTCTGATTAAGACCTCTAGAATCAGGGAGATACAGTGATTGTGCAAAAGATGTTAGGTTCTGAGGTCCTAGGTTCAGTCCCTGACACAACTATAAACCAGAGCTGAACGGTTCCCTGGTAAAATCAAAATAAATAAATAAATAAATGGAAGGGAAAGAAGGAAGCAGTGAAAGAAGAAAAAAGATGACTAACTCCCTTGTCAACTTCCAATTCCCAAAAACTGTTCATCTTCTCTACATTCCTGTAGTCTCATCTTTTTAAGAATGTTACAATGGGGAGTCGGATGGTAGTGCAGCGGGTTAAGCACACATGGCGCAAAGCGCAAGGACCCACGAAGGACCCCGGTCGAGCACCCGGCTCCCCACCTGCAGGGGAGTCGCTTCACAAGTGGTAAAGCAGGTCTGCAGGTGTCTTTCTCTTCCCCTCCTCTCTCCACTTCTCCCTGTCATATCCAACAACGACGACATCAATAACGACAACAAATAGTAACTACAATAACAATAAAAACACAAGGGCAACAAAAGGGAAAATAACTAAATAAATATAAAAAATGAAAAAAAGAAATAGAATTTCTAAAAAAAAAGAATGTTACAATGAATTATACAATGTGTAGCCTTTTTCATCTGTTTTTGTTTTCTTATTAGCAAAACGCATTTGGAATTCTTATTGCTATGTAAATCGCTCATTTCTCTTTATTGTTGAGCAGTACTTTGTTGTACAGATAAATCACAATTTGATTCTTTGTTTATTGAAAGACATTTAGGTTATTTTCACTTTGTGGTTACTATTAATAAAACTGCTATAAAAATTCGCATTCAGGGAGTCGGGCGTTAGCGCCGCGGGTTACGTGCAGGTGGCGCAAAGCATAAAGACCGGCTGAAGGATCCGAGTTCAGCCCCTGGCTCCTCACCTGCAGGGAAGTCGCTTCACATGCTGTGAAGCAGGTCTGCAGGTGTCATTCTCTCCCCCTCTATCTTCCCCTCCTCTCTCCATTTCTCTCTGCCTTATCCAACTACGACGACAATAATAACTGCAACAATAAAACAACAAGGGCAACAAAAGGGAGTAAATAAATATATTTTTTAACTCCCATTCATGTTTCTATGTGAATGTTTCTATTTTTTCTTGAGTCAAAATTCAGGGTACAGACTATAGGGTTAAATGGCAAGTATGTATTTAACTGAATTAAAACTGCCAATTATTTTCCACACTTACTGTACCATTTTGAATTTTCACCAGCAATGTACCAGTGTATCAGCCAAAGTTACTCAACATCCTTGCCAACACTTTGTATAGATGTGTTACTGTGAGGGTTTCGGTGGGTTTTGTTTGTTTGTTTGTTTGTTTTGCTTTGCAGGTGTGTGTGTATGTGTGTGTGTGTGTGTGTTTTGAAGAGGATATTAAATTGGGGGTCTTTTTCTTGTTCATTTGTTTTGATCATTCAGTGGGATCAGTTGTATTTCATTATGGTTTATATTTTCCTACTTTTGTTGAGCATTCTTTATATGCTTTCTTTTTTGTCACTACTTTACGGTAAATGTTTCTTTGGTAAATGTTTAATGTTTTGACTTCATTTCATTCTATTGATTTATCTATCTTTTTGATGCTTTACAAAACACATGTGTTGATTTTAAAATATATATTATAAGAAGAAAAAAAAACATCACTAGTGGAACAGGAGTTGAAGTAAATACACTAACCATGTATATGGCTCTCCCCTCTTCAGACTCAGAGAAGAATGGAAACAGAGACTGGAGAAAAGGCTGAGGATGCTGGACAACCCAGATGAGAAAGAAAAGCAGGCAAACACCATGGGCTGAGAGCGTCCTGCCCACTAGACTTCAAAGATAACAAGCCACCAAGGACACTCTTCTAAGAGAAAAGACTAGCACACAAGTTATGCTGATTTACTAGGCAGCAACACTATTTGTTCTTCCATTTGTAAGGGGATTTACATCTGAAACCTCCCCCAGTGCTAATGGCAGTCATTATCCTACTCAATCCTCTCTGCACAGGGAACAGGATGGCTGCCAATAGGATATGAGACTCAGTTCATAATATAAAAAGCTCTTGGAATTAGCACTCCCCAGGTTTCAAAGATCCATGTAGTGCAATTTGTTTCCACATCTTCTTTTCATTGTGAAATTGGATGTTTTATCTAAGCTTAACAAGGGCAATGACCTTGATGAAAATCTGGCTTCCCTACCTTCCAGAGAAACAAACTTATATAGTGTCCTTTTTTTCCCCCTGTCCTTTCTTTTTTCCTGAAAGTTAAAATGCAACTACTTATAGAAGTAAAAGACACTATTATATTATGAATTTATTCATAATGTGGTTTGAAAATGAAATGAACTTTTTTTCTCTTTATCTGAGTTGCTTTTCTCATCAACATGTTTAAGTAGAAACATGCAGTGAAAGCATGGTAATGCGTAATAAACATGGTTGTTGTGCCCTTGGTGATGTGTGCCCTGTCTTAATTCCTTTGTGTTAGCCTCAGTTGGTTCACCGATATATAGTGTGATTTGTCCAGACACATTCTGGAACATAAAATGACTCTAACTGTAGTCTCTTTTCAGACCCAGACTATGATCATAGGGCTAGAAGACTCCTCCACTTAGAGATTGCTCTCTGAGAGACAGGGCCAGAGAGAAGCTCTAGACACCAAGGAACAGAGATGATCCTTGGGTCCCAGAAAATGAGGTGGAAAATACTCTGAGTTGGTGTTGGGAAGGGCACACAGACCTCGCAAATGACATAAACTGTTACTCCTGGAAAATCAAAAGGATTCCTCACAACTCAGAAAGTTGAAATGCTAAGAGGGTCGAGTTCTGCTGATTCAGATTATTTACTTATCAAATTTGGATACAATAAGTAAGCAATAAACTACAGATAGGGAGTGCTGAGCAAAATTTGAGGGGAAAAGTGGTTAGTAATAAAATGGAATTTTAATAATCACAGAGGATTTAGGGGGGGATATATATTGGGATAACCTCTGAGAAACTGGTGTTTATCTAATTGAGAGCTATAAAATTGTGAGAATCATCCTGGAGAATAGGAATGGGAGAAGGTGCTGGGAAGAAGAGAAGAAGACATGTAAGAGGCAGAGAGAGGAGTGTTGCAAGGCAGAGGGGACTGGAGATCAATGAAGAGAGGGAGAATGACAGCAAGGTTCTGGGGCCCAAGATGATGAGGGAGTTGTTCTCATGAAAGAGAGAGAGAGAGAGAGAGAAAAAAAAAAGAGAGAGAGAGAGAGAAAGCAAGTATTGCTGGAGTTCTAACTACAAATTCTGGATTAATCCATCCAGGAATAGAGTCACTGATAGATTTTAGGAAGATGAATGAGTGGATTAGATATGTATTTTCAAAGTATTTATTTATTTATGTATTTTTAATAATGAGAGGTACAGAGAGAGTCAGAACACTACACAGCTCTGGTTTATGGTGGTGCAGGAGATTGAACCTGGGACCTCAGAGACTCAGACATGAAAGTCTTTTTGCATAACCATTATGCCATTCCCCCATCCTAGACCTGCATTTTTAATTTGTATTATACTTACATATGTATACAGTTTTATGTAGGTGCACAAATATGGTCATACTGTACATGCTGGTATGCTTTCATTACAGCCTTTTACTAACATTTTTTTTCCCTTTGTCTTTGCTCTGAGCTTGGTTCTTCTTCTGTAGTGACAAATGTTCTACAGCTGACTGGGCCTAAATGAGCATATGAAAATGCTCTCAGGACCTGATAGAAGACTTCAATTCTCTGTCTCCTTCTGTCCTCTATTCTCACTGGACTAAAACCACAGAAAATCTCTGGTTCATCCTGGGGCAGTAGTTATCAAGCATGTTTGCTGATCACAATCACCCAGAGTATCTTTTGGGGGGTGGTTCCAGGACTCAGTTCCCAAAGATTCTAATTTTTATGGGTCTCAGAAGTGTTTGTATTTTTATCAAGCTACCTGGGAGAGCCCAATACCTAGCTGCACTCAGGAAGCTGTCTCATCTTACCATGAGAGGTGTCTGCAAAACAGTCTCACCCCCAATCTAAATCCTTTCCATCATCATGTACCAGGGCCTAAAAGAGCCCCCTCTTTCCTTACCACTCTCCCTATCCTCCTACTCTGGAATTCTTTGCTTTGGTGCTTTTCCAGTTGATTTGCTTTGGATATATATATATATATTACGCTTGAGTTAAACTACCTAGTTATTATCTTTTACATCCGGACTTAATTGGCTTAGCATAATCTCCTTGAGTTCCATGCATGTTGTTGAAAAAGTCAAGATTTTATTATCATCATCTGTCAATGAGTATTTAGGTTGATTCCATCTCTTGACTACTATGACTAACACTGCTATGTATATAAAGATGCATTTATTCTTTTAAATTAAATTTTGCTTATGTTTTTTGACTAAATGCCCAGAAGGGAAACTACTGGTTTATACAGTATTTCCATTTTAGTTTTTCTTTCCTTTCCTTTTTTTTTTTTTTTAAGAATGTCCATACTGTTTTTCATAGACTTCTCAACAGTGTACAAGTTTCTTCACACCCTTGTCAAACTTTGTTGTTTCCAGCCTTTGTAACATAGGACATTCTCTCAGGTGTGAGATGCTATCTTGTGATTTTGATTTGCCTTTGCCTAATAGTAAGCAAAGTTGAGCACTTGTTCATGTGTCCGGGGGGCCATCTCCATGTCTTCTTTGAAGAAGTGTCTATTCAGGTTGATTTTTTTTAAATATACATTTTTGGGTTCATACACATGAGCTTCTCATACAATTTCCCTAAAGACTGATTCATTTTACACTCCTGAGTTGTGTGAGCTCTTTATGTTATGTGTTTTTGGACATCATCCTCCTTGTCAGGTATGGTAAGCAATTGTCTTCTCCTAATTAATAGATTAGCTTTTTGATTTTTGTTCTAGTTTCTTTGATGGTGTAAAAATTTTTTTTAACCTGATATAGTTTCATTCATTTACTTTTGCTTTATTTCCATTGCTGCTGGAGATGAGTCACCAAATACATCACTAAGGTTTAAGACTAGGAAAATCTCTCCATGTTTCCTTTTTTAAAAAAAAAAAAATGTTTTTTATCTTTTTAAAGATTTTTTTATTTACTTATGAGAAAGACAGGAAGAGAGAGAAATAACCAGACATCACTCTGGCACATGTGCTGCCGGGGATCGAACTTGAGAGTCCAAAACTTTACCACTGCACCACCTCTCGGACCACTAAAATGTTTTTGTTCATTTATTATTGGATAGAGACAGAGAGGAATTGGGGGGGGGGCAGACAGAGAGGAAGAGAGACAGAGAGACACCTGCAGCCCTGCTCCACCACTCATGAAGCTTTCCCCCTGCAGGTGGGGACCAGGGGCTTGAACACTGCAATCTTGTGCACTGCAATGTGTGGGCTTAACCAGGTTCACCACTGCCTGGCCCTTCCATATTTTCTTATTATGTGTCTTATGGTTGCAACTCTCATAGCCATGTCCTTGGTCCATTTGGAATTCATTTTTTACATATGATATTAAACAGTGATGTAGGGTGTTTTTGTTTTACTTTTCTTGTGGCTGTCCAGTTTCCGAAAGCCATTTCCCAACACTGTCTTTTCTCCATTTAGTGATGTGGGCCTCTTTGTTGTAAATTAAATGATCATGTGTGCATCTCTTTATTTCTGGACCTCCTATTTTGTTTTCATTGGACTAGATCTCTGTTTTGCCCCAATACCATGCTGTATCAACTACTTTTGCTTTGTAGTATAGTTTGAAATCAGGGAGCATGATGCCATCACTTGAATTCTCTTCATCCTTTCTTCTACTTTTCTAATCCTTTTTATTTGTATAGTTTGTACCCATTTGTTTTTTTAACCACTTTTTTTCCCTGCCTATACCAGCTTTATCTCTTTTATGAGAAACTGTGAAGTTAGTGTGGTAAGTGATTTCATATATGTTGGATGACAAAAACAGTCTGCGGAGGTAGCCCTTACATGGCTAAACAGCAATAGCGTAAACAGCATTTTAAGGGGTCTGGGCAGTAATACACGGGTTAAGTGCACATATTACAAAGTGCAAGGACCTGCACAAGGATCCTGGTTTGAGCCCCCAGCTCCCCACCTGCAGGGGGTCACTTCACAAGTGGTGAAGTAGGTCTGTACGTGGCTTTCTTTCTCCCTCTCAATCTTCGCCTCCCCTCTCAATATCTCCCTGTCCTATCAAATAAATTAATTAAAATAAAATAAATTTTAAAAATGGCCTCCAGGAGCAGCTGATTCGTAGTACAAGCACTAAGCCCCAATGATAACCATGGAGGCCAAATAAATAAATAAAACAGCATTTTAATGAAAGCTACATATTTACATATTGATGTCTGCCCAATGCTTTGCTTAAGATAAACTATGAAAACTTCAGCTCTTATGCCAAGAGTAAGCAATTTCCTCACTCATACTGGAGCTACTGGTTTAGCCTGACTTGTGTTGATTCTCCCCTTTCCCTTGTAACAGACACTGACTAATGAGTGAAGGGGGGAAATGTCTGCCTCCAACTTACCTTCCATGTGCTAAAAAGAGAGCAGTCTCACCCCCCACCCCACCCACCTCCACCCCCCTCACTCCTAGGTCCTTGACAAAAGCATTTCTGATAAAAATGCCAGAGGACAGTTTAGGGGAGAGGGTGGTGCAAGCAGATGATGAGCCTGAGGCAAAACTTTAGCTAAAAGGAGAAGAAGGTATTTTCCTGGTCTGCCAGAAGTAAAGGTGATGGAGTCAGTTGGACTGGGGAGACAGTGTAATAGTTATGCAAAAGACTCACCTGAGGCTCTGAGGTCCCACCTGTAATTCTGAGCTTCACCATAAACCAGAGTTGATTTGTGCTCTGATAATAATAATAATAATCATAGAATACAAAGGAAGGTTCTCTCGGTTCTCTCTAGAGTTCCTCCCCAGAGGTCCACACACAGCTCATGAAGTTAAGTGAGTGACACTTAACTGGGAAGAACCCAGGTGCAGAGAATGATCAAGTTTGCCCCAAGGGTCACCATTTCAAACACTGTCTCTCTCCTTCCATCTCTGTTTCTTTGTACTTAGTCCTTCCACTTCTTACTCTAGTTGATATAAGAGATGGGAAGAGCAAGCTGACCTTTTTAAGATCAAACAACTAACTTTTTTTTCCCCCCTCAGAGTTTATTTCTAGAAAGACACAGATACTGATTGGCCTGAGGGTCTAGCTGACTGACTGAGGCCCTGTAGCGCCACCTCCTGGACACCTGTCCCAGTCAATCCAGGCTGCGGTTTCCAGATCAGCCAACACCGCTGACTCCTCCCTCAGTTAAATTAGCTTAATCTGCAAGGTCTAGCTCTAAGTATTAGATCATAAACACAGCTGAGAACAGAACCAGGGAATCAAGAAAACTGCAGGGGGCAGGTGGGTGGGTAAAAGTGCAATGGTCATGCAAAAAGACTCTAAGGCCTGAGGCTCTAAAGTCCCAGGCTCAATCCCCCACACCACCATCATCAAGAGGTAATCAGTACTCTAGTAAGAAAGAGCAAAACTGCTCTTAGTGCAAAACCACAGAAATAATGACATCTTTTCGATTTTAGTTTAAAACAGTCATTTTAGCTTAAACCCCACCTTCTCTGACCCATCTTGGATGGAGCTAGAAGGAATTATGTTAAATGAAATAAACCAGAAAGACAGAGACAGAGAGTATGCGATGATCCCACTCATAAACAGAAGTAGAGAATGAACAGAAAGGGAAACTCAAAGCAGGATCTGAGTTTGGAGTATGGCACCAAAGTAAAAATCTCTGGGGGAGGGGGAGGGTAGATGTTCAGCTTCACTGTGGGGGGAGCGGGGAGGAATACAGGCCTTTGGTGGTGGGAAATCATGTTAATATATTAATAATAATAATTAAAAAAAAACCCAGCCATTTCTCATTGGCCTCACACTAGGAGAGTATCTAGGTACTTTACCCAGAAGCAGAAGGGAAGAACCTTAAATTTACTTATAAGACTAACCCTATTCTGGGACAGGGTGGTGGCATACCTGGTTAAGGACCCGGGTTGGAGCCCCTGGTCCCCACCTGCAGGGAGAAAGCTTTGCAAGTGGTAAAGCAGTGTTGCAAGTGTCTCTCTTTCTCTCTCCCTCTCCATCTCCCCTACTATCTCAATTTCTGGCTGTGTCTATCCAATAAATAAAGATAATTTTAAAAATTAAAATTAAAAAAGATTAACCCTATTCTCAACTCTGACACCATTGTCCCAGACAATATATATTTTTAATTTTTTATTTATAAAAATGAAACATTGTCAAAACCACAGGATAAGAGGGGTAGAGCTTTGCACAATTCCCACCACCAGACCTCCGTATACCAACCTTTCCCCTGATAGCTTTCCCATTCTTTATCCCTCTGGGAGTATGGGCCCAAGGTCATTGTGGGATGCAGAAGGTAGAAGGTCTGGCTTCTGTAATTGCTTCCCCACTGAACGTGGGCGTTGACTGGTCGATCCATACTCCCAGCCTGTCTCTCTCTTTCCCTAGTGGGGAAGGGCTCTGTGGAAGCGGAGCTCCAAGACACATTGGTGGCGTTGCCAGACAATATTTTTAGTTCACTTGTATGTTAGCTAGTAAGCTCAAGCAAAAATTTCTAAAGTTATGGGTCCCTAGGAACATACTTAAAATAGACTTCCTAGCTTCTCTCCACCCTAAAATCCCTATTCCCATCTTCTCTGTTTCTACTTTGTGGTTTTATTTATTAAACATTTTTGCCTGCTTTATGTGCTACCACTTTTCAGCCACTAAATTGCAAATGCTACTATGATTCCATCCTGACCTCCCTAGACAGACAACCTCACCAGTGTCACCTAGAACATCACCTCCCCAGATCCCTACCCCACTAGGGAAAGACAAAAACAGGTTTGGGATATGGATCTGCCAGCACCCATGTCCAGTGGAGAAACAATCACAGAAGCCAGACCTTCCACCTTCTGCACCCCATAAAGAATTTTGGTCCATCCTAGTGGGGCTGTATTGTTATATGGAAAACTGGGAAATGTTATGCATGTACAAACTATTGTATTTACTGTCAAATGTAAAACATTAGTTCCCCAATAAATTTAAAAAAAAAATTTTTTTTGGTCCATACCACCAGAGGGAGAGAAATGTTAGGGGAAGATGACCAGAGGGTTCTGAACTCTAATTTCATCAAGACTCAGAGAGAAAAGAGGGAAAAAGAAACACATTTGGAAGTAGTAACAGGTGTAGGTGGAACTTAGAAAGGAAGAGAAGACAGGACTATAGAAAAAATAGATAGTTATAGAAATAACAGTTAACTCATATCTGTGACCTTGGGAGAACTTGTAGCCTCCAGTGGAGGGAACTCTGGTGATGGAACAAATTATGCCCCTGTCATCTCATAACTTTGTAAATCAATATTAAATCACTAATAAAAATGTTTAAAAGACTATAAAAGTGAACAGAATGCTAGTAACTATCATCTGAGTAAACAATGTGCTGGTAGATAAGGTTAAAATGTTCGTTGTGCACAACAAAAAAAATCAGTTTAGAGTCAATTTAACATGAATATTTCTATTCTGGCTTTCTTTTGGTTGGCATTTGTCAAATATTCTTTCTCTATTCCTGTTTTCCACTGTCCTGTACTTGACACACACTAGTAAAAAATAAAATACTGACAAATTCAGTCATGTGCTTCCAAGCGAAACACAGGGATAGGATTCTGTGATGTGAATGTATAAGTGGAAAACTCAGAAGATGTCACTTGAATTTTCATGTTTGATCTGACCCTTGTCTAGTCCTATGATGAGAACCAAGCCAAAGGACTGAGTTAAAATTCTTCTAAAAAAATAGAAGCAGTTAGCCAGAATCAACTTTATACCAGCCACAGCCTGACAATATTTCTCCTCCAAGATTGAATTCACAGTATTTTAAAGTAAATATTTAATTGTTAAAGCCAAAAATTAATGTACATCTATTTGGAGCAGGAGTTGAAAGAGTGATTAAAAAAGGAAAAGAAATCTACAATTATAGGCTGGGTAGACAACATTATGGTGTGCAGAAGACTGATGCTTGAGGCTCTGAGGTCCCTGGGTCAATTCCCAGTATCATTATAAACCAGACCTAGTCTGTGCTCTAATCCCTCTCTCCTCTCTGTATATCTTTCATTAAAAGAATAAGTTAATAAATTATTTAAAAGAAGAAATCTGGGGATCAGGTGGTGGCGCACCTGACACATATGAGCGCACAGATGACAATGCGCAAGGACCCGGGTTCGAGCCCCCGGTTCCCACCTGCAGGAAGAAAGCTTTGTGAGTGGTGAAGCAATGTTGAGGTGTCTCTCTATCTCTCCCTCTCTATCACCCCTTTCCCTCTAGATTTCAGGTTGACTCTATCCAATAAGTAAAATAAAGATATTAAAAATATTTTTAAACTTTTTTTTAATTTACTTATTCCCTTTTGTTGCCTTTGTTGTTTTATTGTTGTTGTTGGATAGGACAGAGAGAAATGGAGAGAGGAGGGGAAGACAAAGATAGAAACCCGCAGAGCTGCAGGTGGGGAGCCTGGCCAGGGGCTCGAACCTGAAAAGTATTTTTTAAAAAAGAAGAAATCTGCAAATATGATTTTCAGCTGTGGTTTGCTGAATGTGAATAAGGCTCCAATACAAAATTGTTATTTAGGGGGCCAGGCGGTGGCACACTGAGTTAAGCACACATAGTGCAAAGCACAGGGACCTGGGCAAGGATCACGGTTCAGGCCCTCAGCTCCCTACCTGCAGGGGGATCACTTCACATGTGGTGAAGCAGGTCTGCAGGAGTCTATCTTTCACTCCCCCTCTTTATCTTCCCCTCCTCTCTCAATTTCTCTCTGTTATAACCAATAAAATAGAAAAAAAATAGTTGTTTGTAGACCTGCCTCTTATTGTATATATTGTCTAAACTCTATAAACTTCCGTTTCCTCACTGTCAACATGGGGGCAATAATTTCACTTCAGAAGAGCCTTGGAAGGATCACAGGAGAAAATATCCATAGTACATTCAAAGTCAAAAACTTGGTTCAACTGGATGAATCATTGGAGAGAATGAGGAATCAGGCTTTGGTGTGAAGGAAGGGTTTGTTGCTTATAATAAAGAAAGTTAGAATTCAGAGTGTCCTAAGAAAAGAAAGAGGTGAGAAGATAACTCAGGACAAGAATATGTATAATGAGCTGAGTGGGAGAATACCTGTAGGTGGCTAACAGATGCATAAGACAAGGGGGATTTGACTTCTCTGTGCCGACCCTATGGTGGTTATTTTAGAGAGGACACCACAGAACATTGGTAATGGGTGCAGTGACTTATACATATATGTAGTGGTGTGAAATGATAACCATGAAAGCTTATAATTTCATAAAACATTGTTAAAGCACAAATCATAAAAATTACTCCCAAAAACTTGTAATGTGTGGGTGGGGGGAAGAGAGAAAACATTACTTGGAAGATGTGGCCCAGTGAGTAGCCAAAGGACACTGGAGCAGGACAGATAGACTCCCTCCTCCCATACGAACAGAACATTCACCAAAGAAGAGATGCAAAAGGCTAGCAGACATATGAAAAAAATGCTCGGGGGCCAGGTCATAGTGCAGCGGTTTAAGCCCACATGGCGCAAAGCACAAGGACTGACCCAAGGATCCCCTGGCTCCTCATCTGCAGGGGGGTTGCTTCACAAACGGTGAAGCAGGTCTGCAGGTGTCTATCTTTCTCTCCCCCTCGCTGTCTTCCCCTCCTCTCCCTATTTCTCTCTGTCCAACAACAATGACAGCAATAACAATAATAATAAAAAATTTGGAAAAAATGCTACAAGTCATTGTTAGAGAAATGCAAATAAAGACAACACTGAGATACCACTTCACTCCTGTGAGAATGTCATACATTACAAAAGGTAGCAGCAACAAATACTGGTGAGATTGTGGGGACAAAGGAACCCTCCTGCACTGCTGGTGGGAATGTCAATGGGTCCAACCTTTGTGGAGAGCAGCCTGAAGAACCCTCACAAGGCTAGAAGTGGACCTACCCTATCACCTTGCAATTCATCTCCTGGGGATATAGACCAAGGAACACAACATACCCATCCAAAAGGATCTGTGTACACTTATGTTCATAGCAACAGAATTAGTAATAGCCAAAACCTGGAAGCAACCCAGGTGTCCAACAACAGATGAGTGGCTGAGTAAGCTGTGGTCTATCTGCACAATGGGATACTACTCAGCTATGAAGAATGGTGATTTCACCTTCTTCACCTCATCTTGACTGGAGCTTGAAGAAATCACGTTAAGTGAAATAAGCCAGAAAGACAGAAGTTGAGAAATAAGAACAGAAAGGGAAACACAAAGCAGAACTTGGACTGGTTTCAGTGTATTGCACTAAAGTAAAGGACTCTGGGGCGGGGGGGAGGGGAGTCTTTCAGATCCTGGTACAAAGTGGTGGAGGAGGACCTAGGCTGGGAGTGAGAGTGTTTTGCAGAAAGTTGGACTTTATACATCTATCAACAACTGTATTTACTGTAAATCATTAACTTACAGTAAATACAGAAAAAAAATTCACACCAGGCTGACAATGCCCCTTGTTAAAAGAAATAATTAACAAGTAAAAATGAACCAAAATACCAAAAAAAAAAAAAAAAACCTAAGCTGAAAACAAGGTGCCAGGTGGTGGTGCACCTGGTAGGGCGCACATGTTACAATGTGCAAAGACCTAGATCCCTACCTGGTTCTCACCTGAAGGGAGAAAGCTTCACGAGTAATGAAGTAGGGCTGCAGGTGTTTCTCTGTCTCTCTATCTCCTTCTCTCTCTCAATTTCTGGCTGTCTATATCCAATAAATAAATAAAGATAAAAATTTTTTTAAAAAAAAAACCTCCCTTGCCATGACCATAGCCCTTGCTATAAAATCCTATCTCATACAGCAATGAAATTCAATTCTGATTGCTCAACAATTTGTTTGGCTTCATATGTTAACTCTCTTTTCAGTCACCAGGTTCCAGATGTAATCAGGATGCCAGCCAGGCTTCCCTAGACTGAAGACCCCACCAATATGTCCTGGAGCTCCGCTTCCCCAGAGACCCACCCTACTAGGGAAAGAGAGAGGCAGACTGGGAGTATGGACTGACCAGTCAACTCTCATGTTCAGCGGGGAAGCAATTACAGAAGCCAGACCTTCTACCTTCTGCAACCCACAATGACCCTGGGTCCATGCTCCCAGAGGGATAGAGAATGGGAAGGTTATCAGGGGAGGGGGTGGGAGATGGAGATTGGGTGGTGGGAATTGTATGGAATTGTACCCCTCCTACCCTATGGTTTTGTTGATTAATCCTTTCTTAGATAAATAAATAAATAAATAAATAAATAAATAAATAAATAAATAAATTCAATTCTGATTCAAACAGCTCAAGTTCACATTAGGCTCCACAGGTTAAAGGGCAGATCCATAAGAAGACTGCCCTTACTTCAGATGCCAATTACAAGTTGAATGGTTTTCAGGCTATACTTCTGATCATCAAACGGCTGCAAGTTCAGAAGGTTCCTGTGTTCCCACACTAGTTTCAGCAATTCACTAGAATGATTCATAGATTCAAGAATGCACTGTCTTTATGATAAAGGATTCCAATCAGACCAACCCAATGAAGATGCACAGAGGGTGAGGTCTGAAAGCCATGAGCACAGTTCTGTGCCCGCTCTCCACGCAATCAAGTATATCACTCTCCTAGAATAGTAGGTGCTCACCTACAAGGAAGCTATACCAAGCCTTGAGGTCTAGAATTTTCAATGGAGTTCAGCATGTTGCTATGATTGGTGGAATCGTTGGCACATGACTGAACTCGGTCATCTACTCTTCTCTCTTCCCAGCAGGTCAGATGGTTACAAAACTCCACCCCACTCCCACATTACATGAATGGCTGGTCTTTCTGGTCTCTGTTCTGATTCATCAGCTTAATATAAACTCAGGTGTGATAGGAGGGGCTCTGAAATAACAGACATTCCCATTAGTCAGGAAATGCCTAGGATTTACAATCACTCCCAACAACCAGAGACAAAGACCTGTCAATTTTTTACCCTCAAGCTTTCATAATCAAGGATGTCATGCTGCAGAAGAGAAAAACTGAGTAACAACTCCAAGGTTGAACTTTTGTTTAAAAGTTGTCTACCAAGAGGTATTCAAATCACCAACTGACATGGAATGGTGCTCTAAATAGATCAAATACTCAAATTCAAAAAGTTTTGACTTAAAGTAAAAGACTTAATTGACAAGTCTAGGGTCCTGCCTCCCCAAATATTAGGGCTCAGAGAAAGATTAGAGCATTTTAGAAGATATGAAATGGACTACCACTAATCAAATCTATCTATCAAGGTTTATATAACTGAATAGTAAGGTATAAATTTTTTTTTTCAATTGCTCTAATTTTTTCTTTTTTCTTTTCTTTTTTTTTTTTTACATTCCCCAGATTCCCATTTAACAATACAACACCCAGTATTTCATTCATCATTTTTCATGGACCTGTATTCTCCCCACCCACCCACCCACCCCAGAGTCTTTTACTTTGGTGTAATACTCCAATTCCATTTCAGGTTCGACTTGTGTTTTCTTTTCTAATCTTGTTTTTCAACTTCGGCCTGAGAGTGAGATCATCCCATATTCATCCTTCTGTTTCTGACTTATTTCACTCAACATTATTTTTTCAAGGTCCATCCAAGATCGGCTGAAAACGGTGAAGTCACCATTTTTTACAGCTGAGTAGTATTCCATTGTGTATATAGACCACAACTTGCTCAGCCACTCATCTGTTGTTGGACACCTGGGTTGCTTCCAGGTTTTGGCTATTACAAATTGTGCTGCCAAGAACATATGTGTACACAGATCTTTTTGGATGGATGTGTTGGGTTCCTTAGGATATTCCCCAGGAGAGGAATTGCAGGGTCATAGGGTAGGTCCATTTCTAGCCTTCTGAGAGTTCTCCAGACTGTTCTCCATAGAGGTTGGATCAATTGGCATTCCCACCAACAGTGCAGGAGGGTTCCTTTGACCCCACACCCTCTCCAGCATTTGCTGCTGTTACCTTTTCTGATGTGTGACATTCTCACAGGAGTGAAGTGATATCTCATTGTTGTCTTGATTTGCATTTCTCTGACAATCAGAGACTTGGAGCATTTTTTCATGTGTTTCTCGGCCTTTTGGATCTCTTCTGTGGTGAATATTCTGTCCAAGTCCTCCCCCCATTTTTGGATGGGGTTATTTGTTGTCTTGTTGTTGAGTCTGGCAAGCTCTTTATATATATTGGTTATTAAACTCTTATCTGACGTATGGCATGTAAAGATCTTCTCCCATTCTGTGAGGGGTCTCTTGGTTTGGGTAGTGGTTTCTTTTGCTGTGAAGAAGCTTTTTAATTTGATGTAGTCCCATAGGTTTATACTTGCCTTAGTCTTCCTTGTAATTGGATTCGTTTCATTGAAAATGTCTTTAAAATTTATGTGGAAAAAAGTTCTGCCAATATTTTCCTCTAAGTATCTGATAGTTTCTGGTCTAACATCCAAGTCCTTGATCCACTTGGAATTTAATTTTGTATTTGGTGAAATACAGTGATTCAGTTTCATTCTTCTGCATGTTTCAACCCATTGTTTCCAACACCATTTGTTGAAGAGACTCTGCTTTCCCCATGTAATAGTCTGGGCCCCTTTGTCAAAGATTAGATGTCCATACGTGTGGGGCCTGGTATAAATTTCTTGAGAGGAATATTTTAACTATGTAATTCAGAATTATGTACTCCTTTTTAAAAATTTTTTTTAAAATATTTATTTTATTTATTTATTCCGTTTTGTTGCCCTTGTTGTTTTATTGTTGTAGTTATTATTGTTGTTGTCGTTGTTGGATAGGACAGAGAGAAATGGAGAGAGAAAGGGAAGACAGAGAGGAGGAGAGAAAGATAGACACCTGCAGACCTGCTTCACCGCCTGTGAAGCGACTCCCCTGCAGGTGGGGAGCCGGGGTTCGAACCGGGATCCTTATGCCGGTCCTTGTGCTTTGCGCCACCTGCACTTAACCCGCTGCGCTACAGCCCGACTCCCGTAATTCAGAATTATGATCATGTCTTGTTGGTGCTATCTTCCACCTATAGAAAAAAAATGAAATTCAGAGTCAAATAAATAAGAATGACTATAAGATCAGGATGGTAAAAAAAAAAATCAAAAACTTCATGGCTACTCAATTTCTTTAACGTCTGTTGTACATTTCAGGTGTTCTAACACCCTTCTATTTTTCATAATAGAGGTGTTTTATAATATAACTTTTAATTTTATATGGATACAGTTTTTCACATGAAATAGATTATAGGTAGGTAGGTGATAGATGGATGATAGATAGATGGATAGATAGGAGGGAAGAAAGGCAGGCAGACAAATAGAGTATCACTCTGGGATTATGTAGTTCAAACTAGAACTCAATAATGACATGTAAATCTTTTTTTTTATTTATTGGGGGATTAATGGTTTAAAGTTGACAGTAAAATACCGTAGTTTGTACATGTGTAGCATTTCTCAGTTTTCCACATAACAATTCAACCCCCTCTAGGTCCTCCTCTGTCATCATGGAACATGCAAATCTGGTGCTCTGCCAGCTAGCTGAATTATTTCCCCAGCCCTCATACTGTATCTCTGAGGACATTCCAAGGTCATGTTTGTCAGTCTTAACAGATTTACAAAGTTCTCTTAATTATGATTATTTACCATTAAATCTTAACTGTGTATACTTTAAAATCAATTATAACTAGTCTCTTCCAGAGCCATTACGTTCATGAACTTACCCAGGAATCTGGTCTGTATACCTTTAGTGTACTCTGCCCTGTGAAAGAACTCAGTCTATGAGCCTGATTAAAGTTACAATTCAATCCATCCAGTGTTTACTTCTTTCAGCTTCAGTGACTAAGCATAAGGATTTATTATTTGCTCCACTGTCTAGAGGGTAGTCCTAGAGCTCTATCTTTTTAGAATGTTATTTTCTTGACATTTGACTATTCAACAGAAGTCTTTACATACTTTTCATCAGATAGACATGAATAAGAAATGAGCTTATTTAATGAGGCTGGACCTGAGATGTTCCTAGGGGGGTTACAGGGAAGCTAGAGGAGGAGACGAGCTCAAAAATACAATGCTACTTCTACCTTGGGTGAATCTCAGTGTGTACATTTTTGATGGCTTAAAAACCTTAATGAAAGGTAGCTGTCCCAAAGACTCAAACCTTGTAGCTGGAAATTTGGCTTCAATCACTGAGTGAGTGCCCAGTACCTCCCTTTATGCTGACACTTCAGGGGGCAGCCTGAAGACTGATTTTGAATTTAAAGGACTAGAGTGGGACATAAAATAATAATCATGTCCACCCATCCTCATTTTATCTGCCACTTACACCATATGTGAGTTCAACAAGATTCTGACACACAAAGTCAGTGCTATTTCTTTGGGAACAGTCATTCAGAAGAGATTATTTTTGTCAGCTGTCCAGAACAGTAGGCCAGCCCACTGCATGAGGTAGACTGGGTGTTCCATCTGTTTTCTCTTGACAAACATGCCTCAGAAAACAACCATTGTACTTGCTGTGTGGTCTATGAACTAGATGGCATCATCAGAGGCCCTATCAGAAATGAATGTGGTGGGGCTGGGTGGTGGCACAACTGGTTGAGTGCACATATTACAAAGGACAAGGACTAGAGTTCAAACCCCCTCCCCAACCCTACCTTTAAGGGGAAAACTTTGCAAGTGGTGAAGCAGTGTTGCAGGTGTCTCTCTGTCTTTTTCCCTCTCTATCACCTTGTTCCCTCTTGATTTCTGGCTGTCTCTACCCAAAAAGTAAAGATAATAAAAATTTTTTAAAAAGAAAGAAATGAACGTGGCCTCAGTAAGCACTAAGCCAATACCTAATGTGTAGTGTTTCTCATACTGACAATAGACCTCCCCAAGTCCCATGAGTTTAGCATATCCAAAATAAGAAGCATGGCCTACCTTTCCAAATCTCTTCTCTGAGCTTCCTGGTTCCATCATTAGCACCATCATCTAACCAGTAAGATGGAGAACTTTCTTTTTTATTTTTAACTATTTATTATTATTTTACCTCCAGGATTATCAGTGGGGCTCAATGACTGAACTATGAGTCCACTGCTCCTGGGGGCCTTTTTTGCCCCCCATTAGATAGGACAGAGAGAAACTGAGAGAAGAGGGGAAGGCAGAGGAAGGAGAGAGATAGACACCTGCAGACTATGAGGGCCTCTGTTACTCCATGTTGTCTAAGGCAGCCAAGAAAAACCTCATAATCCAACTGCTGCAGTACAGCTGCACTTTACCCTTGAAAAACTAGTCTCAGTGTTTCTACCTATTAGCAGTTGTTCTGTAGACCGAGGTCATGAGAGCCCCGAAACCCAAAATTTGCTTAACTGACAAGAACTGCCAGGGACTGTGGTCAAAAATTCCCTGACAAACAGGTCTGAACTTTAAGTGACCCCTAAGTCCCCCACCATGTGGATAAAAAGAATCTGTCTGTGTCTCTTCGGGGCTCACAAGCCACTGTTGGGAAAGTGCTTGTAGCCAGGCTTAAGCTTGTTTCAATAAAGGCTCTTGTTTTTGCATGTGACTTTGGCCTCCTCTCTGTGAGAATGGGACCTAAAATCCGGGCATAACAAAGACCTGCTTCATTGCTTGTAAAGCGGCCCTCCTGCAGGTAGGGAGCTGGGGGCTTGGACCAGGATCCTTTCCTGGGTACTTGAGCTTTGTACTATGTGTGCTTAAACGGGTGCATCACCGCCCAGCCCCCAGTTGGAGAACTTTCTTATCTGGTCCTTTCCTTTACCCAAGAGCTACCTATCAACAAGTCCAGCCACTTGCCAAGCTATTTCAAATCTATACACTTCTTCTTATCTCAACTCTAATACCCAAGACTAGGTGTCACCCACCTCTCTACTGAAGAACCCCACCAACTTCCCATCTATCCATCACACTCATGCTCTGCCATCCACTCTCCACCTTAGTCCAAAGTGGTCCGCTTATTTCTTTATTTTTTTTGTGGGGGAGAGAGGTGCACAGTGTTCCCCAAGATAGGTATCAATATCCTCAGTCTCCACCAAGCCATCATTTTGCTCTGCCATAGGGCATTAGACATTCCAATCTCCCTTTAAATACCCTCTTCCCTCCTTCTGAATCTCTGGGTCTATTGTGAGAGACCAGACCACTGAGGTTTCACCCTGCATTATCCCTTGCTTTGTATCTTAGGTCCCACATAGGAATGAGATAATCTGGTATTTGTCCTTCTCTTTCTGGCTTATTTTACTCAACATGATTCCCTCCAGTTCCAACTATGTTGTAACAAAAGAGACGATTTCAACCTTTCTCAGAGCCAAGTAGTATTTGACTATGTAATATACCACAATTTCCTTAGCCACCCATTTGTAACTGAACACTTGGTTTGCTTCCAAGTGTGGACTATTACAAACAGTATCTCTGTGAATATAGGTGTGCATAGATCTCTTTGGATAAGTTCATGTGTGTTCTTTAGATAGATGCCTAGGAGAAAATTTGCTGATCATATGGTAGATTCACTTTTAATGTCTTGAAGGTCCACAAAAAGTTTTCCAGAAGTGCCAAATCAATTTACGTTCCCATCAGCTGTGTAGACAGGTTCTCTTCAATCCAAATCATCATTAGCACTTATTTCTGTCCCTTATGATTGAGACCATTCTCATCAGGATAAGGCAGAATCTCATTGGTATCTTCATCTGTACTTTTCTGATAACCAGTGACTTTAAGTGTTTTTTTTTTCTTTTATTGGGGGATTAATGTTTTACATTTGACAGTAAATACAGTAGTTTGTACATACACAACATTTCTCAGTTTTCCACATAACAATACAGCCCCCACTAGGTCCTCTGTCATCGCCCTTTTTTTTTAAACAGATTTTTAATTTTTTTAATCTTCATTTATTTGTTAGATAGAGACGGTCAGAAATTGAGAGGGAAAGGGGTGATAGGGAGAGAGACAGAGAGACACCTGCAGCACTGTTTCACCACTTGTGAAGCTTTCCCCCTGCAGGTGGGGGCTGGGGGCTCAAACCTGGGTCCTTGCGCACTGTAACATGTGCACTCAACCAGGGGCACCACCACTTGGCCCTCTCTCATTCTTTTCTAGGACTTGTACTCTCCCCTCTACCCACCCCAGAGTCTTTTACTTTGGTGCAATACACCAACTCCAGTCCAGGTTTTCAGTGTTTTTCATATGCCAGTTGATTATCTGAATATCGTATTGGTGAAAAGTCTGTTCAGACCTCCCCCCATTTTTTGATGATGTTGTTTATTGTTGCTGTTGATGATGATGCAGATGTGGGAAGGATCTAAAGTAAAAATTCCCTACACCTATAGACATCTAATCTTTGATAAGGGGGCCCAAAGCATTAAATGGAAGAAAGAGGCTCTCTTCAATAAATGGTGCTGGGAAAACTGGGTTGTAAGATGCAGAAGAATGAAATTGAACCACTTTATCTCACCAGAAACAAAAATCAACTCCAAATGCATCAAAGACCTGGATATTAGACCAGAAACAATCAAATACTTAGAGGAAAACATATGGTAAAACACTTTCCCACCTATACCTCAAGGACATCTTTGATGAAATAAACCCAATTGCAAGAAAGACTAAAGCAGAAACAAACCAATGGAACTACATCAAATTGAAAATCTTCTGCACATCCAAAGAAACTATTAAACAAACAAAGAGACCCCTCACAGAATGGGAGAAGATCTTCACATGCCATACATCAGACAAAAAACTAATCAGCAAAATATATAAAGAGCTCAGCAAACTTAGTAACAAAAAAGCAAATGACCCATCCAAAAATGGGCAGAGGATATGAACAAAACATTCTCCTCAGAGGAGATCCAAAAGGCTAACAAACATATGAAAAACTGCTCTAGGTCACTGATTGTCAGAGAAATGCAAATTAAGACAACATTGAGATACCACCTCACTCCTGTAAGAATGGCATACATCAAAAAGGACAGTAGCAACAAATGCTGGAGAGGCTGTGGGGACAGAGGAACCCTTTTGCATTGCTGGTGGGAATGTAAATTGGTACAGCCTCTGTGGAGAGCAGTCTGGAAAACTCTCAGAAGGGTAGACGTGGACCTTCCATATGATCCAGTAATTCCTCTCCTGGGGTTGTACCCCAAGGACTCCATAACACCCAACCTAAAAGAGGTGTGTACTCCTATGTTCATAGCAGCACAATTCATAATAGCTAAAACCTGTAAGCAACCCAGGTGCCCAACAACAGATGAGTCGCTGAGAAAGCTGTGGTATATATACACAATGGAATACTATGCAGCTATCAAGAACAATGAACCCACCTTCTCTGACCCATCTTGGACAGAGCTAGAAGGAATTATATTAAGTGAGCTAAGTCAGAAAGATAAAGATGAGTATGGAATGATCCCACTCATCAACAGAAGTTGAGAAAGAAGATCTGAAAGGGAAACTAAAAGCAGGATCTGACTAAATTGAAAGTAGGGCACCAAAGTAAAAACCCTGTGGTGAGGGGTAGACATGTGGCTTCCTAGGCCGGTGGGGGGTGGGGGTGGGAGTGAGTGGGAGGGATGGGACACAATCTTTTGGTGGTGGGAATGGTGTTTATGTACACTCCTAGTAAAGTGTAGTGATATAAATCACTAGTTAATTTATATGAGAGGGGGAAAATTAATTGCATGTCTCGAAGTTTTTAAAACACAGACTGAGTCTTCTTAATATGTAAGCTGTTTGATATGCGGACTCCCTCAAAAGTCTAGACCAAGTAGATCAGAAGCAACCAATGGCACAGCTACATACAAGATACTGGGTACTATACAGCAAACCCTAACAAAAAGGACTTTTCAAAGTTAACCCAATTACCAAATAATGTGATGATAACATTAACTATCCATTGTCTTTTTGAACCCTAAGACAACAGGAACCTCACATCTCCACTAGAGAGCCTATATTTCCCCGAGTCCTGGAACCTTAGGATAGGGCCCACTTTCCCACATGCCTCTCCCAATCCATATCAGATAATATTGCATCAGCCGATCGTAACCTAATCAACGCAACGATTGCCACCTCAACATGCTTCAGCTCAGACTGTGTCCAGAGACTTCACGTGTGGAATGACAACCCTTCAGCTTCATTACTCGGGTAAGACCTTTCCTTTCATAGTATTCTCTAGTTCCATCCCAGGTGGTTCACTTTCTAACAAAGTCCCAAAACCTAGATATAGACCAGGTTCTGAGACAGAGAGTATATGTACACACATATCCATAAACTACTGCAAAATATATACCTGAAAGCAGAAGTACACTAGAGTTTGCAGTGAGTATCCCCCTAACACTTCCTCTCCTCTATTCCAACCTTTGGGTCCATGATTGCTCAACAATTTGTTTGGCTTTGTATGTTAACTCTCTTTTCAGCCACCAGGTTCCAGATGCCATCAGGATGCCGGCCAGGCTTCCCTAGACTGAAGACCTCACCACTGTGTCCTGGAGCTCTACATCCCCAGTGACCCACCCTAAAGAGAAAGGGAAAGAGAGAGGCAGACTGGGAGTATGGATCTACCAGTCAACGTCCATGTTCAGCGGGGAAGCAATTACAGAAGCCAGACCTTCTACCTTCTGCAACCCACAACAACCCTGGGTCCATGCTCCCAGAGGGATAGAGAATGGGAAAGCTATCAGGGGAGGGGATGGGATATGGAGATTGGGTGGTGGGAATTGTGTGGAGTTGTACCCCTCCTACCCTATGGTTTTGTTAATTTATCCTTTCTTAAATAAAAAATAAATTAAAAAAATTAAAATTAAAAAAAAATTAAAATTTCTGTCAATTTCCTGTTGAAAGCGCTCCACTATCTCCCACTAATCTCAGGGTACAAACCAATGTTCAGGTTCTCACCAATGGTCTGGCCTCTATCTGAGTTTGCAGTCTCATCTTGACCCATACACCCTCAGAGCTGGCAACCGTGCCCTGCTCATTTCTCTCATCCATTAACAGTCCATAACTCTTCCCACAAGGCATTTGCATCTGCTATTCCTTCTGCCTGCAATGGGAGCTTCCCAAATTCCCTCCAACCTTTTCTCACTGTAATAAAATATATGTAGTACAACATTCTAATGTCCAGTTCAACGACATCAAATATATTCATAGTGTTGTACAAAAAGATCTGGAACACATCACAGATTTGCATGCCATTCTTGCACAGAGGTTATGCTGATGTTCTCTGAATTGCTACTGTTTATTTCTGTGTGCTTAAGGCACACCTTTTTTGTATAAATTTTTTTAATTCCCTTTTGTTGCCCTTGTTTTATCATTGCTGTTGATGATGTCATCGTTGATGGATAGGACAAAGAGAAATGGAGAAAGGAGGGGAAGACAGAGAGGGGAAGAGAAAGATAGATACCTGCAGACCTGCTTCACTCCCTGTGAAGCGACTCCCCCACAGGTGGGGAGCCATTCGAACCGGATCCTTATGCAGGTCCTTGTGTTTCTCACCATGTGCGTGTAACGCACTGCGCTACCACTGGACTCCCTAGACATACCTTCTTTTGACTATCATGTCTGGTTCATACCGCAGATCTCAGTTTAAAAGTCTCTGACTCAGGAAAGTCTTCCAAGTGCAGGCTTGTCACCATCATACACAGTACCCAACATCAACGATACGACTGGTTGGTATCTGTCTCCCTCACTAGACAGTGAGCTACACGGAGCAGTACACCGGACCTAGAGGACTGGGTAAATAGGAAGAGCTCTGTGCATCTGAGTGGAATGAATGAGTGAAAATATAAGCTAAGAAGTGCAGCTCTACCCCACTGAAGAGCATCTTTAATATTCCTGCAGAAGACCATGCCATTCTGCATCATGGTGAGTAACGCTCCAGAGAAGAAGCTTCATCTCACCTTTGGAAAACTTAAAGCCAACAGTTTTCTCAAACAAACAAACAAAAAAACTATTAATTTAGATTTTTATCTTTTATAAAAGAGGAAAGCACTTAATAGTAGTATCTCTATCAGGTCTAGTCTCAGACCTCTGAGGCAGTTTATGATATCTGAAAATTAACATCGAGTTAATTTTGTGTACACCTGCATGGCACTCAGCCTTACCCTGTCCCACCTTTTCAGTCGGTAGAGAAAACCCCATCACCCATCCGGACAGCCAGTGAGTTGTGTAGATTGGAACTTGAAATGTGTCAGGTTCCACAACATTATGGAGAACTTGGCACCTTGACTTCAGAAAGCCCTGTTGTGGCTCCGAGAAGGTGGGTATATCTTGGATTTCATGGGTCCAAGGACTCCAACTCTGAGTTGCTGCTGGAACAGCTGATATTCACATGACCCTTTGCACTTTATGTGTTATTCATAACACCCGGAGCTAGGGATCAACATTAGGGATCCTAATTTTATGGGTGAAAGGAAAACACTCAGAGGTCAAACAGCTGGTCCAAGGTCTCTCAGCCAGGGACAGAGCCAAAGTTGGCATCTGGTTTGGAAGCAAAACGCTCGTTCTTACCTAAAATAGACTTCCAGCTTCTATCTACCTTAAAAATCCCTATTCCCGTCTTCCCTATTCCTACTTTATGCTTCCTGCTTAGTAAACATTTTGTCTTGCTTTATATCTTACCGCATTTCAGCCACCAAGTTGTAGATGCTTCTACAATTTCATCCGGACCTCCTTGGGCAGATGACCTCACCAATGTGTTTGGGAACCTCACGTCTCTGGAGCCCGACCCCATTAGAGAAAGATAGAAACAGGCCCTGGGGGTATGGATTGACCTGCCAATGCCCACGTCCATCACAGAAACAATTACAGAAGCCAGACCTCCCACATTCTGCACCCCAGAAAGAATTCTGGTCCATACTCCCAGAGGGCTCACACTCCAATTCCTTCAGGACTCAGAGAGAGGAGGAAAAAACAAAAAAGAGTTAGAATCTACATGTGAAGCTGATAAATTATACACTTACTACCTTAACATTGATAAAAGTAGATTTATCTACAAATTTTAAAATAAATAGATAAACTGATCTCTGAAAACTGAGAAATAAAAAGTCCTTGGGGTGAGGTGGTGTTGCCCCTGGTTGAGCATGTATCTTATAATGCACAGGGTCAAGCCTCTGGCCCCCTCCTGCAGGCAGAAAGCTATGCAAGTGGTGATGGAGGTCTGCAGGCGACTCTTTTTCTCTCTCCCTCTCTATTTCCCCATACCCTCTCAATATCTGACTGTCCTTATCCAACAAATGAAGATAACAAAAAAAAATTAATAAAAAGTCCTTGTTCTTTTCACTTTACTTTTTTTTCAATGTGTCATTGACTACTACATTTCTAGATGTAATTTCCATTATAATGGTAACTTTGAATGAGACATAAATAAAGATCTTATGGTGACTTGGCACAATGGGCAATGTCATGGAAAGATTATGTGACCAGACACTTAGCGCTAGACTGCACGCTCTGTGGTTATTCAGTAAGTGCATGTTAACTCACTTGTTGATTGAAAGTCTGAGAGGAGGTATCACATGATGATCCAGACTGCCTGGTAAAAGACAAAACCCAAAAGACCCAGGGGCCATAGACAGTCACCCAGACTTTGCCTCCATTGGAAAGACTATCCTCCCACAAACAATCCCTGTGCTGATACTGGTCCTGGCTTTCTGCAAAGTCTTCTTTAATCTTGGAGGAAAATTTAGGTTGCTCTCTATCTCAGAGTGTAGACTGGGCCCCTGGGTTTCCTCTAAATCCTACCCCACCCTCTTTGTGAAGAACATACTAATCTCTTGGATCAAAGTGAGGAACAAAATGCATAATACTCCCACTGAAGGGTCAGAGCGTGCTTAGATAACCCTGTGGGCTCTTGGCTGGACAAGTGATGAAAAGGAGAGAGGCGCCTGTCAGGAGGTCACAGACCACAACCTTTCAACACCTGTCCCTTCTCTACCACTACCACCCATGCCCAGCCTTCTTCGCTCCACTGAGCCAAAGGTTCCAGTGACCAAAAACATCCCTCAGTTTGGCATTTCCCATCTCTCCCATTTAGTTTTTTTTTTTTTTAATCTACAAATCTGCCTTTCATTTGAGGAATCAGGTGGTGGTGCACTGGGTTAAGCACACATAGTACAAATCTGCCTTTCATCACCTCTGCTGCATTTCCCTGGTGATACTTCACTTTTTTTTTTTTAACCATAATTCATTTCTCTTTCTCTCCCTCTTTCTCACTCTCTCCCTCTCCCTCCCCCTCTCTTTCACTCTCTCTCTCTCTCTCTCTTTTCAAATAGAGATAGAAAGGCAGAGAATGAGAGTAAAAGAGACCACAGCATCAAACCTTTCTTCAACCCAGTGGGGACCAAGCTCAAACCTGGGTCATGCACATGGCAAAGCTGCATAGTATCCAACTGAGTTATTTACACTGGCCTGGAAGTTTGTGTCTTATGCCAACTTTCAGAAGTTCAGCTGAAGCAGAAAGTAGCATGTATGCACATGTTGCTTCAAGTTTCTATTATCTATATCCAGCTTAGATTTTCCAAACCTCCTTTATTTTAAAAATAAATCTTCAGGCCAGGCAGTAGTGCACGTGGGAAAAGCACACGTATTTCCATGCATTAAAAAACCTGGGTTTCAAGCCCCCCAGTCACCACCCGCAGGAGGGAAGCTTCATGGGCAGTGGAGCCGTGCTGCAGATGTCCCTCGGAGACAACCCTCTACCCATTTCTCTCTGAGGGAGGGAGGGAAGAAGGGAGAGAGAGCAAGAGAGGAAGGAAGGGAGGATGAATAGATGGAAGAAAGGGAGGAGGAAGAGAAGAATGGAGAAAAGGAAAAAATATCCACTGGGAACAGTAGCTTTGTTGTGTAGACACTGAGGCCCAGTGATAACCTTGGTGGCAAGAAGAAAGAGAGAAAAAAAGAGAGGGGGAGAGAGAGAGAGAAAGTAAGAAAGAAAGAAAGGAAGAAAGAAAGAAAGAAAGAAAGAAAGAAAGAGAGAAAGAAAGAAAGAAAGAAAAAGAAAAAGTCTTCCCAGGTCTCCCTCATTTTACTTCAGTGCCCTCATCTTCCAGGTCATTCTGAAAGGACTTCAAACTTCTGGGCCACATGGGCAGAGGATGGGGCATAGGGAGCTGAAGAAAAAGTATTTTATGTAATTTTTATGATTTTTTTTAAGTCATCGAACACTATCACAGCTATCATTATAACATTTAACATCAATTTGTGCTTTGATCCTTGCTGATTAAGATTCTCTTTGCTAACATAAAAGCCTTCTATCTATATAACCTTTAGAAGCTGCAATTCTAGGGCCTGGTGGTGATGCACCTGGTTGAGCGCACATGTTGCTATGCACAAGGACCTGGGTTCGAGCCCCCGCTCCCCACCTGCGGGGGGAAAGCTTCACGAGTGGTGAAGCAGGGTTGCAAGTGTCTCTCTTCCCTCTCTATCTCCTCCTCCCTTCTCAATTTCTCTCTGTCTCTATTTGATAATAAACAAAAATAATATTAATAAAAAATAGAAGTTGTAATTCTATTGTTGAATCTTAATTTTTGTCAGTTTAACAGACAGTTCCCACCCTTCTATACCAGTTCATTTTCCCCTCAGGTGAATGTTTTTAATATCAGGGTATCACACTAGGACACACAGGGTGTGTAAAGGTGTGGAGATCAGACTTGTGGCCAGAGGTATCAGTGTTCCAAATGCATGGGACAGCTCTGGTTATTCAAGAATTTATTTTTGTCTTTTAACTGTTCCTTACTTTTCAAGGGGGAATTGATGCTCTGAAAATATTTCCAGTGATTGTAGAGAAGTACTAATGATTCTTTTGAGGGAAAATTCTAATATATCCACTATCATCTGACTTCCTTTTACAGCTTAAAGCCATTTTTACCTTAAAATTATTCATGACTGAGGCCAGGCGGTAGGGCAGAGGGTTAAGCGCACATGGTACGAAGTGCAAGGACCGGAGTAAGGATCCTGGTTCGAGCTCCCAGTTCCCCGCATGCAGAGGAGCTGCTTCACAGGCGGTGAAGCAGGTCTGCAGGTGTCTATCTCTCTCTCCCCCTCTCTGTCTTCCCCTCTTCTCTCCATTTCTCTCCGTCCTATCCAACAACCATGACATCAATAACAACAATAATAACTACAACAACAATTAAAAAAAACAAGGGCAACAAAAGGAAAAAGAAAAAAATATTAAAAAAATTATTCATGACCATATTTGGAAAGGGCCTTTGAGTAAACCGACTATTGAAATTGTGAATCATGATGAAAAGAATGCAACACTGGCATTGACAGAGAACGCACTGAGTTGGAAGCAGGTGTGCAAACTTTCTTCACCTTAACCCTGAAAAGGCTCCTCTAAAGTGGAAAGAAAGGAAGGAGGAAAAAAAGGAGAAGTAAGAGGAGAAGGAGGTCAAGAAGGTGAAGGAGGAGAAACTAGAAAGTTAACAATATGACACTATTTACATCTTGTCACCAGGTCTAAGTTATTATTGTTATTTTTTAATTTAGTGCCTTATCTATAGCATTTAAAGCTAGTTTTCCAGAATGGGAGTTATAGAGAACCTCAAAAATGTCAATTACTGGGAGTCGGGCTGTAGTGCAGCGGGTTAAGCGCAGGTGGCGCAAAGCACAAGGACCGGCATAAGGATCCGGGTCCGAACTCCCGGCTCCCCACCTGCAGGGGAGTCGCTTCACAGGCGGTGAAGCAGGTCTGCAGGTGTCTATCTTTCTCTCCTCCTCTCTGTCTTCCCCTCCTCTCTCCATTTCTCTCTGTCCTATCCAACAACGACAACAACAATAATAACTACAACAATAAAACAACAAGGGCAACAAAAGGAAATAAATAAAATAAATATTAAAAAAAAATTTTTTTTTAAAATGTCAATTACTGTTGTCTGGAAGTATTATACTCAAATCTGTAAAAAGGGATATGAGAGTTAACTGAACTGAACTGACTCCATCCTATACCTGAAACTCCACATTACTAAATTTTTAACATAGAAAAATATTGTTTGGGGGGGTCGGGTGGTAGTGCAGCAGGTTAAGCACAGGTGGCACGAAGGGCAAGGACTGGTGCAAGGATCCTGATTTGAGCCACCGGCTCCCCACCTGCAGGGGAATTGCTTCATAGGCGGTGAAGCAGGTCTGCAGGTGTCTATCTTTCTCTCTCCCTCTCTGTCTTCCTCTCCTCTCTTGATTTCTTTCTGTCCTATCCAACAACAATGACATCAATAACAACATTAATAATAACCACAACAATGATAAAACAACAAGGGCAACAAAAGGGGGAAAAACATCCAGTTGGGCACCAAAGTAAAAACCCTGGGGTGAGGGTGAGTCTTTTTAATACATAGGCTGAGCCTTTGATATGTTGACTCTCTCAAAAGCCTAGACCAGGGAGAACAGAGCATCCGGTGGCACAGCTATATACAAATGTCAATTTATGTCAAAGGACATAAATTATGGTGATGTTAGGGATTATACAGCAAATCCTAACAAAGGGATTTTTCAAAGTTAACCCAATTACCAAATAATGTGATGATAACAATAACTATCCATTGTCTTCTTGAACCCTAAGACAGCAGGAACCTCACATTCCCACTATAGAGCCTATATTTCCCCCAGTCCTGGAACCTCTAGGATGGGGTGCACTTTCCTGCATGCTTCTCTCAATTCATACCAAATAATATTGCATCCGCCAATCACAACCTAATCAACACAACAAGTGCCACCTCAGCATGCTCTACTTCAGACTGTATCCAGAGAAGTCAGGTGTGGAATGACAACCCTTCAGCTTCATTACTCAGGTGAGACCTTTCCTTTTATATAGTATTCTCTAATTCCATTACAGGTGGTTCACTTCCTAACAAAGTCCCAAAACCTAGATATAGACTAGGTCCCGTGAGATAGAGCATATGTTCACATGTACCCATAAACTAGGGCAAAATATATACCTGAAAGCAAAAGTACACAATAGTCTCCAGTGAGTAACCCCCAACACTTCATCTGCACTATTACAGCCTTTAGGTCCATAATGGTTCAATAATTTGTTTGGCTTTGTATGTTAACTCTTTTCAGCCACCAGGTTCCAGATGCTAACATGATGCCAACCAGACTTCCCTGGACAGATGCCCCCACCAATGTGTCCTGGAGCTCCACTTCCCAGAGCGCCACCCCACCAGGGAAAGAGAGAGGCAGATTGAGAGTATGGATCAACCAGTCAATGCCCATGTTCAGTGGGGAAGCAATTACAGAAGCCAGACCTTCCACCTTCTGCATCCCACAATGACCTTGGGTCCATGCTCCCAGAGGGATAAAGAATGGGAAAGTTATCAGGGGAGGGGATAGGATATGGAGATCTGGTGGTGGGAATTGTGTGGAGTTGTACCCTCTTATCTTATGGTTTTGTTAATGTCTCCTTTTTAAATAAAAATTAATAATAAAATAAAAAGCCTCCAGGAGCAGTGGATTCATGGTGCAGGCACTGAGCCCCAGCAATAACCCTGGAGGCAATATATATATATATATATATATATAGTATTACTGGCTGGCAACAACTAACTTCCAGATACACATGGTCTTCTGAGAACTCTGCAAAAATATTTATCTATTTCCTTATTTCTACTCTTTGTAGTAACCAAAATTGGCTTGACTAAAAGTTAGTGAACTCTAAAGAATATAAGCTATAGCCAATTCTAAATTCTTGGCAATGCATTGTATTTCTTCTACACCCCCTTTTATCCTTTTAAATAATTCTCACAGACCCTAGTGGGGCATGTCTGCACTAGTACTCTTGCTTGTGCTTGCTGGTATGCAAAGTTAAAATTCCCAAGCATACCCCATTATTCTATCTTAGATTCAAAGTGTTTTTCACTGTGGGTAAACATAATCACTGACCCTAAAAGATGGTTGCAGGGCTGGGTGATGGTGCACCTTGGTGAGTGCCCACATTATCATGAGTAAGGACCCAGGTTCAAGCTCCTGGTCCCCATTTGCAAGAGGGAAGCTTCATGAGAGATGGGAGTAGTGCTTCAGGTCTCTCTCTGCCCCTCTCCCTTGTCCCTCTCAGTTTTTATGTCTCTACATAGTAAATAAATAAAATATGTTTAAAAATAAATTTAAAAACCATTACTATCTATTGTTGCATAACAAAGTACCTTAAAATTCACCGGCTTAAAAATAACAATCAACATGTATTCTCTTTGGCAGTCTTGTGGGACAAGGATTTGGAAATAACTTATCCTCATGGTTCTGATTCCAAGCTTCTGATGAGGTCAAGGTTCTAGTTAAAATGCAGGTCAGACTGGGTTGCAAGGATCAAAGAGCTTGATGAGCTGGAGTAATGAGCTGGAGTACACTCCTACGGGCCAACTCACACCGCAGGTTATTTGGTGATGGCAGCTGGCAGAAGACCTCAGTTCCTCATCATATAAGTTTGCCCACGAGGCTGCCTAAGTGTCTCAATGGATTGGCAGCTGGATTTTCACAAAGCAAACACACTGAGAAAGAAAAGCCACATGGCTGCCATCTCTTTGTATGACCTGGTACCGGAAGTCAAATAACGTTATTTTATTCATTACAAGTAAGTCAGGAAGTCAAACCTATTAAGCCCAGCTTGGTGGTGAAGTGCTAAATAGTCTGCAATTTTTTTTTTCAAGCCAACAATAGTCACAGACAAAAGCAAGTTATTCTTATTTATTTTTTTTTGCCTCCAGCATTATCACTGGGGCTCCATGCCTGGACCATGAATCCACTGCTCCTGATGGCCATCTTTCCTTTCCTTTTCTTTTCTTTTCTTTTCTTTTCTTTTCTTTTCTTTTCTTTTCTTTTCTTTTCTTTCCTTTTCTTTTCTTTTCTCTTTTCTTTTCCTTCCCTTTTCTCTTATTTTTCTTTTTTCTTTTTATTTATTTATTTTTGTTGTTGGATATGACAGAGAGAAATTGTGAGTGGAGGGGAAGACAGAGAGGGGAAGAAAAAGATAGACACCTGCAGACATGCTTCACCTTCTGTGAAGTGACCCCCCCCAGGTGAGGAGCTGGGGGCTTGAACCGGGATCCTTGTGTTTGACACTATGTGCACTTAACCGGGTGCACTATCACCTGGCCCCCTATCCTTTAATCTTTAGAGCATATTTTGAGATATTAATTATAAAGAGCAAAATGCATACATTTTAAGTGTGCAGGCCAGTAACATTTTCACACATACCTGTGTAATCAATAACTAGGTCAAAATAGGTAACATTTTAAACTCCTCCGAAAATACCATCATGTTCGTTCCTTTAAATTTTCCATGCACAAAATAACAGAAAGATGTAACTATACTTTTTTTTTTTCCATTCTTTCTGATGCTTTTGTTTTTCTTTCTGTACTGTCAGGGGTCTCCAGTATACTACAGATTAAATGCATAGCTTGACTTGCTCTCAACTTGGAAGCATTTTCAGTATTTGACCACATTAATCTGTAGTTTGTTTAGTCAAGTTCAGATTGAAGAAGCTCCCTTATACTTGTAACTTAGTTAAACTGTGGCAGTAGAAGTATAAATAGATCACAAGACACGATTTTGCTACTGAATCACAAATACAGCTCTGAGTGTTGTGTAGCTGCTAGTTGTGAATTCCCCTTTCTAACTCAGAGAAAGATTTGCCCCATGAAAAAAACTTGCAGTGAAACAGTGTTGCAGGTATCTCTGTCTCTCTCTTCTAGCTCTCCCTCCACTTTCAATTTCTCTATGGCCTATAAAATCTAAAGGGGAAAAAGAAAGAAAAGAGAAGAGAAGAGAAGAGAAGAGAAGAGAAGAGAAGAGAAGAGAAGAGAAGAGAGGAAAAGGAAAGAAATGGCCGCTGGCGGTGGTAGATGCATCATGCAGGCACTGAGCCCTAGAAGAAACCCTAGTGGCAATAATAATAATTATTATAATAATAATAATTGAAAGAAAAAATACTGGGCTAGGGAGATAGCATAATGGTTATGCAAATGACTTTCATACCTGAGGTTCTGAAGTCTCAGGTTCAATCCCTTTATAAATTAGAGCTGAGCAGTGCTTTGGGAAGAGAAGAAAAAGGAAGAAAGAAAGAAAGAAAGAAAGAAAGAAAGAAAGAAAGAAAGAAAGAAAGAGAGAGAGAGAAAGAAATAGAGAGAGAGAGAGAGAAAGAAATAGAGAGAGAGAGAGAGAAAGAAAGAGAGAGAGAGAGAGGAAGGAAGGAAGGAAGGAAGGAAGGAAGGAAGGAAGGGGAGTTAGGAAGGAAGGAAGGATGTTGCCTGGGATATTCCTCCATTTCCAAATACACTCCTCTTCAAGCATTTATTTGTCACTTTTCACAACTCCACTTGTAATCTGAAACCAGCCCCTTTGTGTGGAGGGCTGATGAGCCAAAGAGAAAGACTGAGCACTTCCTGTTGGTAGTTAGCAATCTCAGTAACCAAGAAAACTTGACACTATGCCTTGGGCAGCTGGAAATTCATTCTCTCCGCTGGCCCCCAAGCCTTAATTGTCTATAAAGAGGAGTGAGGCACCAGGCCTTGCAGTTGCCTAACTGGGCCTCTCACCTCCACTTCTTCCTACAGTCCTCAGGCCCTGCTCACTCTGACTCTCTACAGCAGGGCACCTCAGGCTTTTTATGTTAGTGCTACTTCAATCCGGAACTGTCTGAATATCACCACAATCCAGACTTTTGAAAAAAATATTTATTTATTTATTTATTCCCTTTTGCTGCACTTGCTGTTTGCACTTGTTGTAGTTATTATTGATGTCATTGTTGCTGGATAGGACAGAGAGAAATGGAGAGAGGAGGGGAAGATGGAGAGAAAGACACCCGCAGACTTGCTTCACAGCCTGTAAAGCGACTCCCCTGCAGGTGGGGAGCTGGGGGCTCAAACTGGGATCCTTACGCCTGTTCTTATGCTTTGCGCCACGTGAGCTTTTAACCTGCTGCGCTACCGCCAGACTCTTGAGACTTATTTTTAAGAACAAAGTAAGTCTCTTTTATTTTGTGGTCTGAGTGGTCCCTACAACTTGTTGCCCTCCGCTCAGCTGTGGGGGACTTCTCACCCCTAGTTACCTTTAGAATATCCTGAGACAGAGAATTTCTGGGTTCCTCCAGATCCCAAATACATTTGTTTCATCCCCATAGGCCTCTCTGGACATAGTGCCTTACTGACCTGCAGGCTCCAGTAGGTTCCCTCCTCGGCAATACCCAGTCCATACCTTCTGGAGTCGTAGACACGTCCGACTCAAATGCCAGTCCTCTTGGCAGAAGCCCAGAGTTTTCATCTACATTACTAATATTTTTGCTTCCTCAAAGGCAACTTGGTACCCTGACTCCTAATCCCACATGCTCTTTTATACCGAGCAACATAAGGAGAAGGAGAGGCATTATACCAGGTAAGGATTACATTTTTTTCTAGATCCCTAGAATCTCTACCAAGGCTTTCATATGTATCACAGTTTCTGAGACATGGTGACTCCTTATCCCATCAAAACAACTCACCAATGTTTCTGCAGCCACAGTTGGGTCTTAAACATCCCGTGGGTTCACTATCCATCCTCTCCCACACAGATGTTCCAGCAACGCTAGCAGAGTGTCTTGCAGCAAAGGTGAATCATCATGCTAACAGCATGTCATTGATGGAATGGTGTGTGTTTCATTGTTGGGACTGGGGGCAGGCAGAGGTCAGAGTCACTATCCAGTAGTAGGCTGTAGAGCTGTGCAGGCAGCCTTAGGCAAGTACTTGAAAAATCAGTGCTGCCACTTCCACATTCATGAAGGCAAATTGAGCTTAGTACTCAGAAGTGTGTATAGATCATTATTTCCTGTAAATCTTCTTGCAGATGAGGTACCTGTGTAAAAACAGTTTTCCAGGGTAAAATAATAATTGTCTACAGACAACAAAAGACCTTTCTTTAAAGCTTGAAATTAAAATTTTTTTTTAATTGACAGAACAGAGAGAAATGGAGGAAGAAATAGAGAAGGAGAAAAACAGAGAGACATCTGTTTTACAGCTTCACCCCTGCAAGTAGGGACTGGAGGCTTGAACCTAGTTCTTTGCCCGTGATAAGGTCTGTGCTCAACCAGGTGCGTCACTGCCTGGCTCCAACAACAAAAGACTTTAAAGTGACAACATGAGTAGAGATTTAAAAAAAAAGAGAGAGAGAGAGAAGATGTCACCTTTTATTTTATTTTATTTTATTTTAATTTTTTTAATCTTTATTTATTTGATAGAGACAGCCAGAAATTGAGAGGAAGGGGGAGGCAGAGAGAGAAAGAGAGAGAGACACCTGCAGCACTGTTTCACCACTTGTGAAGCTTTCCTCCTGCAGGTGGGAACCAGGGGCTCGAACCTGGGTCCTTGTGCATTGTAACATGTGCAATCAACCAGGTGCACCACCACCCAGCCCCTCACTTTTATTTTCTAGACAGATTGTATTAAATAAACACATCTACTTAGAATTTCTTATGAGGAACAGACTAAGAATTTAAGAGAATATTACCCCTTTGACTGACAGGAAGCCAAATCATTTAAATCCATACTCATCTTATTATTCAACTTGACCACACACAAAATTCCTTCTTCAAGGTTCAACTATCTACAGATAACACACACACAGACACACACACACACACACACACACACACACACACGTACACAAGCAGATTCCAGCAAAGACCCTGTCATTGTATTGAAAATGCTGGTTACAGTCATCAGATAACTCAGTGTAGCTGCTGGGGATAGTGAGTGAGAAGTTTGGTTACACACAATGAAGAAGTACAGATTTCTACAGTTTCATTCTATAAAATCTTTCCTATTATTTCCCCTCCACATTCCCTGAATCTATAAAACAACCTGCCTTTAGTTTCCTAGGCAAAGTGGAATTAAGAGAATTTGCTTTCCTGCTCTCACTTGAGTTCTGAATAAATCCTGTCCCTCATCAAGCTACAGTAACTCTGAAGTTCTGTGGGATGACAAATCTGAGTTGAACCCTCAAGTAGCAAAATTCATTTAGAATACTGTGTTCTGCTGCCACCTGGTGGTCTTGTTGTTCTGCTGCCACCTGGTGGTCTTGTTGCAAATAGCCGTTATGAACATGAAAAGTTGAATTTATTGACCCTACAACTGTCCCCCTTTACAAGTTTTAGATCCCATCATGCATGACTGGTGGTTGTTTTTCTGCAACTACAAACATCTCAGGACTGACAACATTCACATTATCAAAATGAAATTTAGTTTTGTTATTCTTGATTCTCCTTTCCTTCTTTTCCTTTACCTATTGATACGCTTCCATTGGGTTCTTAATATGATAGGTTGTGCCTTCTCCTGTCTCTCAGAACCCATAAATGCTGGTTCTTAGAGGGTTCCACAGATAAGCTCCCTTTTAGTGAGGTGTTCAGAGGAAAGTCAGACGATCGTGCCAAATTGGAGGAAGCTACCAGCTTCTGATTGGCTGTGCTGTTGAAGCAAATTCCTAATCTGAACTTAAGTCAAGGGCTGAAAAGATAGCCCTGGGCAGGGAGATCAGGTGGTGGCACACCTGGTTGAATATACATATATATATAGTTTTTGTTTTTAATTTGTTAGTGATTTGATAATGATTGACAGATGTTGGGTTGCATCGCAGAGGAGAGAGAAGAGACCAGGAACTTGTGGTGGAGCGGGAACCCAAATCGTTATTCACGTGGATGCCCCAGAGTTGGATGTGAGCATAGAGGTTTATGCCACGTGGAGCTAGCAAAATGGCCGCCTCCCACTATGCCCGTCAGCCCTTCTCCAGGTCTTCTCTGGGTCAGGACACAGAAGAGAAAGAGAGCCAAACCAGAAAAGCAGTGGGATTTATAGGGTAAAGATGTAAGTGGCAAGTCGGGAACGGGACTGGCTAAGAAAAGGGGTGGAGAGGCAAAAGGCATGCTGGGAAGGTGGAAGCATCCTTAGCAACTGTTGCAATGGTTTAACTGAATTAGCAATACCCTGAGGGGATAACGTGGTGGGGATATTTCAGGCAAAACAATTATTATTTAAATAGAGTAGGATATTAAAAGAGGTTTAATGTAGTTGGTGCCTTAGCCAACAGAATATTGGGGGGATGTAGCCCCCTTTTTCCTTTACTTAATTGGGCTTAGGTGTTTGGTGGACCTTCTCAACAACCGTTTGTCTTTGGGGATTGTAAGGGATGTCTGTGGTAAGGGATGTCTGTGGTATGGGTGATGTTATAAAGGAAAAAAGTCTTTAAATTATTGGCTGACAAAGGCAGGCCTATAGTGGCAAAACACCAGTTAAGTGTAGAAAAATATGTGAATATTGTTAATTTATATAAGTTGTATATGGAGGAATTTCTTATAGTTTAATACCTTACCATATGAGCAGATATGAGCAGATGCTTCTTCATGTGAAGGCTTGATAGCTGTAATCACTTACTTTGTGGGGAAAAAAAAAAAAAACTTTTAACAAGTTAGAAGTTTACTATAATTGATAACTCAATAAATACAATCTTTATAATTTTGGAAAGCCTTTCTAGTATAATTTTAGGGCTGTTTAACCAATTTAAGCTCAATAAAATGTGGTAAAGGAAAGAACCATTGTTAGAGCCTCAGGCATGAGAATCATTAGCATAGCCATTGTGTGATCTATCTACCCAGGCTGGTTCTACCTCTTTAATTGAGAAAGTATTTGAGAGCTTTACATATCAATAACGTCTTTTCTACCTTTTGTTACACCCATTTAAGATGGAGACACATCCTAGGTGTGCACAGGATCTTCAGGCCAAATTTAGTTAAAATATATTGATTTTTAACTAATTTTTACCTTAGACTTTAAACGCAAATTAATTTTACCTTTATAAGAATCATGTTGAAAACTCTTTCATTTAACTTTGCCTGGTAAGAATGTAGCTTTAAAGTTACACTTTTAACCTTAAAGTTAACGTGTACCAAACTTTGAACACACATAAACATGCTTTTTAACACACAAGAGGAGAAAAACTTTTGTTACTAAAACATATCATTTTAAACACAAATTTAGATCTGCACTGTCCTAGTTGAACCATTTCTACTCTAACAGTTTAAGACTAAATGTTTCACATTTATACCTGTTGTTGAGGTGGTCTTGGTGTCGGGCTGCACCGCGGAGAAGAGAGCGGACGTCCAGAGCAAAGGGGTACACAGATCTTTATTATAGGATGGGGGGGAGGTTTGGTTCAGACCACGTGGAGCCAGCCAGCAATGGCCGACCACGGGGGGAGAGCAGGGAGCGAGACCTCAGAGAGGGAGAGCCGAGAGCCAAGAGAGAGAGAGGGGAGGGGTGAGGGGGCTTTTTATTGGGTGACAACCAGGGGTGACGTGTAGGGCCAGGATTGGTTGAAAGGGGGCACTCTAGGATTTAGCGAGGCATAGAAAAACCTGGGGGCGGAGCCAGGATTGGTTGAAAGGGGGCACTCTAGGATTTAGCGGGGCATAGAAAAACCTGGGGGCGGAGACTGCATCAGAATAAGTCCTCAGCAACATCTCCTCCTATCCCTTTATATATAAATGGACACAGTAAAGAAAAATGGAGCATGCTTAAATGTTTTAGAGGAATGCCATGCTCAGGTGGGAAGATGTAGGACTTTCTGTGGAGGAGGGAAGGCTTAAATGGCTGCCAACCTTGTGAGATTTAAACTTCCTCCTGTGCTCAACCCCTCTTCAGAGAGAGAGACTTACCTGGAGAGACTCATCTCATAGGTTTAAGCGCAGCCTGCTCAACCATCTCTTCACAGTATCTCTACATCTTTTCTATCTTTCTATCTAGTAATTGCATAAGATGTACAAAGTCTATAAAAGACTATCATGGGGCAGAAACTTTTTGGACATAAGCCTAAATGACATAACAAAATAGGAAGGGACATGAAGGGGAGAAGTAAAAGTCAGTGTGGTGTGAAGGGAAGGATTGGTGTGTAAAGGAACATTCCCTGCTTGAGTGGGGAAAAGGGCAAGGGTACATAATGAGGGGGAGGCGGGAGGCATGACCCACCAAACAGAGGGGCTATTTGGCATTGTATAGTCCTCAAGGCAACAGTCTGTAAAGTCTATGAATTACTCAGGATTAGTCTATGAAAAACCAGCAGCGTGAAGGGAAATAAGCTGCTTCAAAATTGTGTAAAATGTATATAGGGTATGTCAGAAAGTCCGATACAAGTCTCAGTCTGAAGTAGATGGCTAGGGGAGGAATTGGCAGGGGATGCAACGCTGCATGAGGGAGGTCAGCCGCTGGAATGTTGCTCTTTTGTAGATAGCTAGCTGGAACTGCCAACATGTAACAAGCAGGTCAGAAGCAGGAACGGTAACCAGGCATGAAGAAAGTTCTGTCCTTGGAATTCGTGTATCAGGTTCTTCAGATCACGTTGAGTGACATCTAGGGTTTCGGGGGGTGTGCCACGGTAGTCGTGCCGTCTAGTGAGTGACGTCAGGGTGTGCAGGGGTTCAGATGGTTTTTCCGGGATTCCTGTGAAAGAAACACAAACAATCTGCTTCTCGTGGTTAATTTGAACTGGTAACAAGTTATAGGTTTGTTATAGTTGATACCTCGATGATTATAATTGGTTTAGAATCTCTTTATGATTTATTAAAAGGTCATCTAATGTTACCTCCTGTAGCAGCCTCTACCGCAGGATCTTGAGACCAATTTTAGCTAAAATATGTATTTTAAACAGACTCAAATTGCTTAGAGAGTTAACGCATATTCATGACAATGATTTTAACGTTTACAGTGCCAGATTGATGCCAGATCTGTTGTGGATTAATTTCCACAAGATAGTTTACAGGGCACCTTTGGGGGCCCTTCAAAGGTGTCCTGTATATAAAATTTATATAGTTTAGTTTTGGGAATGAATAGTCACGTTGAACATTTAGACTTTTACCTAAATAGTAAGTTACCTTAACAATTAATTTTTACCTTGTCTGGTAAAAGTGTAGCTGTAGGGTTACACTTCTGACCGTTAAGTTAGTGTTACCAAACTTGAGACATACCCATAAACATTTAGTTATAACAAACTGGAGGAAAAAGAACTTTTGTTATAAAAACACATTATTTAAAAACAATTTTAAATCTGTCATTAGTCACACAGTTTAAGACTAAACACTTACATATATACCAAAACTATACATAAAATTCAAAAGAGGGAGAAAGAAAAAAAAATTTTGGAATGTTTCTGGACGTCTCCAGAAACTTTGGCTGCGTCCAGCATTTTTATATAAGGCCAATAACCTTTTAGAGTACTCCAACCAGATGGGTCATGCAAAAAAAAGAAAAAAAATTTTGTCATTTAACACACTCACTCACAAAAACAACTGGCCAGTTATAACATAAGACATACAGGGAAAGGGTAGGAGAGAGGTCTCTGTGAGCCAGACTTTGCAGGTTCTGCCATGTCGTATTACGGGTCCTGGGATGTATCCTGCATCTGGTCCTCTTGTAGTATTTCTTGTTCTTCAGGAATAACAGCGCCATCCTGCGGGTATTGTCGGACATGGCGGGCAGGAACCCAGACAGGTTTAGAGAAATTTTGAGGGAAAATGCATGCGAAACCCCTTCCCATGATCAATAATGGGTCAGGCCCTTTCCAAACTTTATCGAGTGGGTCTCTCCATTTAACCTTAATAGATGGGAGGGTAGATGGTGTTTGCCAGTGAAGAATAATAGGGGGTAAGGCTGAGTTATTGTAAATATTAAAGAGATTTAACGTAGTTAAGGCTTTTGCTAGCTGGATATTGGGGGGATATGTTCCTCCTTTATCTTTATTTAGTTGAGCCTTCAGTGTTTGATGGGCCCTTTCGACAATGCCTTGTCCCTGTGGATTGTAGGGAATGCCCGTGGTATGAGTAATATTCCAGAGGGAACAAAAATCTTTAAATTGTTTGCTTGAAAACATAGGTGCATTGTCTGTTTTCAAAAGTAATGGGACCCCCATAACGGCAAAACAAGAGAGCATATGGCTTACAAGCTTTTTAGCACTTTCTCCTGTCTGAGCTGTAGCCCACATAAATTTAGAAAAGGTATCAATTGAGACAAACACATATTTTTGTTTGCCAAAGTTTGGTATGTGGGTGACATCAATTTGCCAAATAGCATTAGCTTTTAAACCTCGGGGGTTAACCCCAAGGGTCTGGATAGCAGGTGTCTTTATGAGATTTGCACAAGAAGAGCATGTAGCAAGGATATGTTTTAACTGTGGTACAGGAACATCAGGGAATCGAGCTTGAAGGCCTTTAAGATTAACATGGGTTAGAGAGTGAAAATTAGCAGGATCAGAGACAGAGACTGGGAAAGCTCCTGTGGAGGCAAGGCGGTCAACTGCGGCATTCCCTTCGGACAGGGAACCAGGAAGAGGGCTATGGGAACGAAGGTGTTGAATACACAGTGGTTGGGTTCGAGAACAGAGCATAGAGGCGATTTGAATCAAGAGAGGGGAAAGTGGGTTGTCATCAATTTTCACATACGAACGAGCAAGCCATGGAAGTAAGTTAACAGTATACACACTGTCAGAAAAAAGGTTGAAGGATTCTGGTACAGCTTTTAGTGCAAGAAAAACAGCATAAAGTTCTTTGTACTGAGGAGAATTATCAGGAAGCTCAGTAAAGAGAGGTTTAGGAGATTGTTTGTCTGGGTAATATATAAGGGCAGCAGCTCCCCTTTTTCCGCCATCAGTAAAGATTGTAGGAGCAGAGGGAATGGGATCCCGAGAGAAAAGTTTAGGTGCTAGTAGAGGCAGAAGAGGTAAAGAAGCTATCAATTTATTAGAAGGAAAATGGTTATCTATTTGTCCTGGAAACCCCACGAAGCTTATGGCAAAGTGGGAATGATGGCGTATAAGCCACTCTGTATCTGTGAGAGAAAAGGGCAGAATGATTAAATCCGGTTCTTTCCCTAAGACCTGCACAGACCTATTTCTCCCTTGGCGAACCATGAATGCTAACGCATCTATCTCAGTGAGGAGTCTTGGAGCTCCTCCTACTGGCGTGTGAAGCCATTCGAGAACCCCATGGTCTTGCCACAGTGCCCCTACTACTGTGGGGGTGGAGTTGAAGATTAGAAGGTTTACCGGAGAGGAGGGGGAGAATCGAACAAGGTGCATGTCCTGGAGGGCCTGGTTAACCCTTTCCAGTGCCAAGGAGGCCTCAGGAGTTAACCTACGTTTTGAAGAGGGCTGTTTGTTTCCTTTCAACAGGTCAAACAGTGGTTGGAGGCAGCTTGTGGGCAGATAGAGATACTGCCTAAGCCAATTTAAATTTCCTAGAAAACTTTGTAAAGGAGCAAGAGTAAGGTTAGAAGGGAAGGTAACATTAGGTTTTAAGGGACGAATTTGCGTTAGAGAAATCTCTGAACCTAGGAAGGATATTGGAGGGATTAGCTGTATCTTCTCAGGGGCTACATTAAGGCCGCTTTTCTTTAATGCAGGAATGAGAAAATCACGTAAGGCATAGAGATCTGTATCTGATTTTCCCCATATTAAAATATCATCTGTATAATGAAAAATATTAAGGCCCTTATGAATATATGGGACAAGGGCAGATTTAACAGCCTCCTGGCAAATTGTAGGACTATTGGCCATACCCTGGGGCAGCACCACCCATTCAAATCTATCAGCAGGGCTGGCATTATTAATAGACGGAACAGAGAAGGCAAAACGTTTACAATCTCGCGGATGCAAGGGGATAGAGAAAAAACAATCTTGTATATCAATAGCTATGATTGGAATTCCCGTGGGAATTGCAGAAGCAAGAGGCAAACCCCTTTGGGGGGAGCCCCAGACCTGCATGGTTTTATTTACTGCACGGAGATCTTGAAGGAGGCGCCATTTTCCCGAGCGCTTTTTAATCACAAAGACAGGAGTATTCCATGGGCTTCGAGAATGACGAATGTGTCCCAAGGACAACTGCTCTCGGACGAGCTCTTTTAAAATTTTTAGCTTATCCCTAGGTAAAGGCCACTGTTCCACCCAGACAGGCTCATTAGAAAGCCAGCTTAAGCGGGGTGTTTTGCTACGAACAGTGGCATTTAGTATTGGGGGTGCTGAATAGACCTGGTATCGCGGGAATGAGTTTTACTCTCTGCAGAGGCGTCTGTGGATATCCTAACATTAAGACATTCCAGAAGATCCCTGCCCAGTAAGTTGGTGCTAATATTAGCTACCAAAGGGCGGAAGTGTCCGGTAGAACCTTCTGGGTCTTCCCACATAAGCGAGTCTCGTGTGCAAAATGCTCTTGTCATCCCTCCTATTCCATGTAAACTGGGTCCAGGGATGAGTTCCCAATCTTGGGGAACCTCTTCTTGCCTTAAAATCGTCTTTGCTGCCCCCGTGTCAATCAAAAATTTAAAAGGAATATTGCCAATCTTTACTGTCATAGAAGGGTGACCTTGTTCTAAAACAGGAGTGGTCCACAAAATCTCAGGCCCCGAATTTGTACTATTCAGGGGCGAACCATCTTTATGAAATTGGGACCAACAATCTCTCTTCCAATGAAACCCCTTACGACATTTTGGACAAACAGTACGTGGTCTCTGGCTCCCTGACTGAAAGCGGGGTTGCTCTGGCTGGAGGCGTGGTTTCCCTGACTGGAGGCGTGGTCGCAACTTATCAGGACATTGGTTACGCCAATGTCCTTGGCGACCGCACTGAAAGCAGGCCCCGTTTTGCTTACGTGGGGCAACTGCATAGACCTGCGTCGTAGCGGGTGTCCCATAATTGCCTGATGTAAGTTCCTGTGTCGCTAGAATCCAATTATCTGGGTGTAGGTGTTTAAGATTAAGGCATACCTGACGGAATTGTGGTGTCATGCCTTCCCAGACAATAGAGCGCAGGAGTAGTGTGCGGGCGTCAGGATTATAAACCTTTCTCTCTAAGCTTCTCTTCACCCTTGAGATGAAGCTCGCCAATGACTCATCAGAGCCTTGGTGAAAAGAGTTAATGGGAGCTGATGGATCTACATCAGGTGTGGTCACCCTTTCCCATGCTTGTGTTGCACAGATGCGTACCTGTTCAAAATAACCAGTTGGAAACCTGGCTTCTGCCTGCTGAGCTCCAGATTCATAAGCTCCTGCTCCAAACAAAGCATCAGAATTCCATTCTATCTGTTTGTTACTATTTTCCTGTGATTGCCTAGAGCACTCATCGCGGAAACATGCCTGCCACTGAAGATAGAGAGGGTCTGGGAGTGCAGCACGAGCCAGTTCTTTCCAGTCTTGTGGTGTATTTAAATGCTGGTAAAAGCTTCTCAAAACGGACTTGGTCCATGGAGACTGCATACCGTCCTCCCTGACTGCTTGCCTGAGCGTTCCAAGTTCTTTCGAGGAATATGGCTGCCACGACTGAGGGTTTTGTTTAGAAGGGGCCAAGTTTACCGGGAATGTGTGGATTTGGTCCGGTGGCGCGGGAGAGGGAGCTACAGAAGTGGAAAGTTCAGTAGAAACTGCTGTAGTGGCTGCAGGGGAGACTAAACGCATATCTACGGGGACGGAGCTCCCGGGGTGGACTGCACATGGTTTAAAATCTTTAAATGCTGAAAAAATATCCTTTAGCTCTCGTATCTCAGCCACTAGGTCCCTTAATGGTGATGTATCAGCAGGGGGCGGGGTCAGGGACGAGGAAGCCTCAGGCGGAGCTGAAACCGCGGCAGCAGGGGCCAGGGGCGGGGTCAGGAAAACGGAAGCTGCAGGCGGAGCTGAAACCGGAACGGAAGGGGTTGGGTTCAGGAACGCAGGCGCCTCAGGCGGAGCTGAAACGGAAGCTGAAACCGGGACGGAAGGGGTGGGGTTCAGGAACGCAGGCGCCTCAGGGGGAGCTGAAACGGAAGCTGAAACCAGGACGGAATGGGCAGGGTTCAGGAACGCAGGCGGAGCTGAAACCGGAACGGCGGAAGGGGGTGGGGTCAGAGGAGGAGCGTCCGAACACGTGTGCGTGTCTGTGGGAACGGAATTCTTGGGTTTAGCCGCTGATCGCTTAGGATGTCTAAGTCTTAAGCACATGTGATTTAACTCTCGTACCTCAGCCTCAAGGTCACTTATCCTTATGGCATACCACGTTTTACATATCTTGAAAGTGGCGACCACAGTTAAAAAAATCCAAGGGGTAGCGAAAATTAAACCTTTTATGACAGCGGGAATCTGTCCCAGGTCAAGAGATAATGACTGGGACACCTCCTCATAAAACGAGAAATTTCCCATGGTGGAGGGAAACGCGGGGCCACAGAAGTGGGCGGATGCCACTTACCTGTGTCTGGGCGGTTTCGGAGACCTCAGGCCGGGCGTGGTGTGGGTACGGAACACGATGGGCGCCAGATGTTGTTGAGGTGGTCTGGTGTCGGGCTGCACTGCGGAGAAGAGAGCGGACGTCCAGAGCAAAGGGGTACACAGATCTTTATTATAGGATGGGGGGGAGGTTTGGTTCAGACCACGTGGAGCCAGCCAGCAATGGCCGACCACGGGGGGAGAGCAGGGAGCGAGACCTCAGAGAGGGAGAGCCGAGAGCCCAGAGAGAGCGAGGGGAGGGGTGAGGGGGCTTTTTATTGGGCGACAACCAGGGGTGACGTGTAGGGCCAGGATTGGTTGAAAGGGGGCACTCTAGGATTTAGCGAGGCATAGAAAAACCTGGGGGCGGAGCCAGGATTGGTTGAAAGGGGGCACTCTAGGATTTAGCGGGGCATAGAAAAACCTGGGGGCGGAGACTGCATCAGAATAAGTCCTCAGCAACATACACCAAGACTAAAAAAAGTCAAAAGAGGAAAAAAAAATTTTTTTTTAGTCATTAAATTCACTCACTCACAAAACACAACTGAAAGCAGAGGGAACAGACAGCAAGCTAAAGATATTCAGAAAGAATGACGGGGGGAGAGAGAAATGGTAGGGAGGTTTTGTTTTTGGGCTCTGGGAACTAATTTTTCAGATTTTGCCATGCTGTATTATGAGCCCCGGAGGGTGTCCTGCTTCTGGCAAAAATGGTGGGGGGGGAGGGGTAAGGAGCCGTGGTGGCAGTCTGGGGCTTCTGAGAGACAGGCTCAAGGTCGGTTAGATTAGGGCTGCTTTCCAGTTTAGAGTTGGTGTTCTCTATGGGAGACATGGGAGGGGACCCTGCGCTTCTCCCATGCACTACAATCATGAGAGACCAAGAGAGACCAAGGTGTGGCCCAGAGCAAAATGTCCCAGAGATAGAAAACCTCTCTCATGGAAAAGAGTAGAGGGTTTGGGAAACCTCTTCATGAGAAGGAAGGTCACCCATGACAGAGGGGCCTCAGAGAAATAAGAAGAGGGAGAAAAGAAACTGCAGTGCCTTCATTAATCACGGGTGGGTTAGGTCCCTGTTCAGGCGACAGATGTCAGGTTGCGTTGCAGGGGAGAAGAGACCAGGAACTCGTGGCGGAGCGGGAACGCAAATCTTTATTCACGTGGACCCTCCAGAGTTGGGTGTGAGCATAGCAGTTTAGGCCATGTGGAGCTAGCAAAATGGCCGCCTCCCCCTATGCCCATCAGCCCTTTTCTAGGTCTTCTCTGGGTAAGGATGTGGAAGAAATAGAGAGCAAAACTGGAACAACAGTGGGATTTATAGGGTAAAGACAGAAGTGGCAAGTTGGAAATGGGATTGGCTAGGAAAGGTGGTGGAGAGAGGCAAAAGGCATGCTGGGAAGGTGGCAGCATCCTTAGCAACTGTTGCAATGGTTTTAACTGAATTAGCAATACCCTGAGGGGATAACATGGTGGAGATCTGTAAATAATACTTGCATGGACATATAGTTGTTTGTGGGCCCTGCCAATGTTCAACAACATCTGCACAATTTCCCAACAACTATGCTATCTTCCTAGCCCTTGTGTGTAGTTTTGAAAAACTATTTTGCTTCCTTTTTTTTTCTGTTTAATTTAATTGTTTTTCTTTCCTGAAGTAAGCATGTTGGTCACAGATATCATACATGTGGAGTAATGTTCTTTATTTTTTACCATTTTACTACTATTTCACAGCTTTTTTTTTTTTACTATATTATATGTTCCTTGATTTTTTAAGGGAAATTTAAGTTTAAAATGTCATTTTCGCTGGGCTATGTTGTTTTCGCCGGGCTGGCTTCATGGGCGGGCAACAGACGACCAGGGACTCATGGTTGAGCTGTAGGCAGTATCTCTTTATTCATGCAGGATGCAGCACAGTCTAAGCCGAGCTAAGCTAAACTAAAAAGTACCCTAAAACTCACAATGCTGTCTTTATATATACTTGCCAAGTAGGGTGGAAACAGGATGTGACATAGAGAGGGTGGAGAGAAAAGTGACTGGTGAAAATCAGAGTGTGACAAGGAGGGGGTGGAGCAGGTGAGAATCCTATCACTGAACCACCAATGCCCTGGAGGGAGGGTGGTGCTTGTTAACAGTGGTTATGTAAATAGAATGCAGTGGTTATGTAAATAGAATAGTGTTAAGCAGGGGGGATTTAAACCAAACGAAACAGAAGGAGTCTCATGCATACCAACAATTCCCCCTTTCTTTTTAACTAATGGCCATAGTATCAGGATTGTGGGGTGAACAGAAACCTATATCATACAGGCGTTTTCAAAAGAACTGGCATAAGACATGGAAAACAAAATAGGCGAGCAGCAATAACCAGTGTGATGCCAAGGGGAACGTTTCTTGCCTCTGGGAATGCTTCATGCCTCTGGGGGCATCTCTTGCCTCAAAGGGCGTTTCCTGCCTCTGTGGGCATCTCTTGCCTCTTGGGGCGCTTCATGCTTCTGTGGGCATAACCTATAAGGAGGGGGAGTTTTCTGCCTCTGGGGCAGAGCCTGCAGGCGAGGGGACATGGTCTATAAAGTCTCAAGGCAATTGGCTGAAGTTAGTCTTTGAGAAACACAGCAGCGAGTACCAGTAAGTCCGATGGAGGTGTCAGTCCAAAGTAGCTGACCACAGAAGAAAATGCCAAGGGATGAAACGCTGCATGTCTGTCTCGATGGGGAATGTCGGCCACCGGAATTCTGCTTTTCTGTAGAGAGTGAGCTTTAGAGTCTGTGAATCTGTTTCTTCAGGTCGTGCCAGGTCACATCATTGATTTCCGAGGGTGCGGTTGTAGTCATTCCATCTTGTGGGCGATGTCAGAGAACAGGGGTCCAAATGCATTTCCAGAAAGTTTCATTTGAGTAGATGCTTTTTCATGTGAAGACTTGACAGCTGAAATTCACTTACTTGTCAAACAAAACTTGTAGCAGATTAGAAGTTTACTATAATTGATAACTCCATTATAATTGGAAGTCCTTTCTAGTATGATTTTAAGATTGTTTAAACAGTTTAAACTCAATAAAATGTGGAAAGGTAAACAGAAGAACCATGGTAGAAGCCTCAGGCATGAGAATAATTAACATAATCATTGCACTATCTGCCCCGCCCATAACTCATACCGTTTCAGGATTAAACATTTCAGATTTATGCCAAGACGTAAAAAAAAGAAATCAAAGGAGGGAAAAAACAATTTTTTGGATTATTTCTGGATGTCTCTAGAAATCATGGCTGCGTCTAGTATTTTTTTTTTTAAGTCAATGTCAAACAAAAATTCAGTCATTCAAATCACTCTCTTACGAAACAGATCTCACCATGTAGCATCAAGAGTCCCCAGAGGGCGTCCTAGTCCAAAAAGCTCTTCAAAATTCCATTTAGGGTGCTTCTGACTGCTCCTGCTGGATTGCTTCAGGCACCCATTTTTAAAAGTGTCTTCCCATCAAGAAAGAATCCAATCAGGAGAGTAGAACTAACCACGTGTCTCCATTCTTGGAGACTGCCAGGGTACTGGAGAATGCTCCTCAAATTAGAGTAGTCCTTCTCCATGGGAAACATGCGAGAAGAAGTCCAGAAAGTCCCAGTGGAAATCCCCATGCATATCCCAAGGTCTACGATCATGGTCATAAAGAACCAAATTGTGGCCTGGAGCAAAATGTAGTCCTTTTCCTTGGGAAACATGGGAGAGGGAATCCAGAAAGTCCAAGGAGAAATCTCCATGCATCTCCCAAGCTCTATGATCCCGGTCATAAGAAACCAAAGTTCCCGGTCAGGGAACCGAAGTGTGGCCCAGAGTAAAATGTTCCAGAGACAGAGAAACTGTCTCATAATGAAACAGTAGAGGCTACAGAAGCCAGACCTTCTACCTTCTGCAACCCTCAATGACCCTGGGTCCATGCTCCCAGAGGGATAGAGAATGGGAAAGCTATCGGGGGAGGGGGTGGGATAAAAAAAAAAAAAAAAAAAAGAAAGAAACAGTAGAGGCTTTGGCAAACCTCTTCATAAGTAGAAGAGAAGACCATAGTGCATACGTAGGCAAAGTCTTCACTTATCTGGGAGCAGGTCCAGTCCCACGTTGTGTGTAGTTTTGAAAAACTATTTTGCTTCCTTTTTTTTTCTGTTTAATTTAATTGTTTTTCTTTCCTGAAGTAAGCATGTTGGTCACAGATATCATACATGTGGAGTAATGTCCTTTATTTTTTACCATTTTACTACTATTTCACAGCTTTTTTTTTTTTTTTTACTATATTATATGTTCCTTGATTTTTTAAGGCAAATTTAAGTTTAAAAGGCACACTGGTGGTGGAAGAGGGCAGGGAGGGAACTTTTATTTGGGGGGCCCAGCATGCTTCTCTTATACCATTTAGCTATCTGAAAAAGTCCATATTTTAAAGTACATATTTTTAAAACCAACTCTGAAGTACAAAATAAATAGATAGTAAAGTCAACAGTTACATATATTTCCTCAGTTTATGAAACTTCAGTCTATTTTATCTGCCCAGCTTGGTTTACTAAGAATTTGTATATAGCAATTACTTAGTTTTCCATTGATGCCATAGCAAATGTGGAGGCTTAAAACAACCCAGATGGGAGCCAGGTGGTGGTGCACCTGGTTAAGCACCCACATTACAGTGCTCAAGAACCGAGGTTCAAGCCTCTGGTCCCCATCTGCTAGGGGAAAGCTTCACGAGTGGTGAAGCAGAGCTGCAGATGTCTCTCTGTCTCTTTCCTTCTCTGTCTCCCACTCCCCTCTCAATTATTCTCTTTCTCTAATAAATAAATAAATGATGTTTTTAAAAGTTAAAAAAAAATCCCAGATTCAATATCTTGCAACTCTGAAGGCCAGAAGTCAGTTATAGATCTCACTGGGCTAAAATCAAGGTGCTTTTAGGGCTGTCCTCTTTTCTATTGGCTTTTAAAACCAGGAACTCACAAACCCCAGACCCTTCTTTCATCATCAGTTTTTCTGCCCACTGTTCTTATGGATCCATGTGATTAGGGTAGATCTTTCCAGGTAACTCAGAATTGTATCCTTATTTCAAAGTAGCCACATCCATAAAATCTTTGGCTATGGAAGGTAGTTATTCACAGATTAAGCTCTGAACATCTTTCAGACACTACCAGTCCATATTCCACAGTCTGTTCCATGCTCGTTGGTTTTATAAACATATAAATGATTATGATATGAGGAGGATACGTTTACACTATGAGTACCCCTCAAATATAAGATGGTTAGAACAATAACAAATATCTGTTATAATACTGTCTTAAACTCTTCATAGTAAACATAAGAATTAAATCCCAGAGATAATTTCCATGTCTTGTGCTTCTGAACCTTTACAGGCTAAATATTGGGTTGCCAGAAAAGTCATTTTTGCATCGAAAAGTGATGACTTCGGGGTCAGGGGCTTCTTCTTCTAGCGTTTGCCCTTCTTCCGTAGTCAGTCAACGGCGTCAGGTTGAACCTGATGTAAAGTTTCGAGACCTCAGGCGCTAATCAGTGGGTTAAGTGCACGTGACGCCAAGCGCAAGGACCGGCTAAAGGATCCCACTTCGAGCCCCGGGCTCCCCACCTGCAGGGGGGTCGCTTCACAGGTGGTGAAGCAGGTCTGCAGGTATCTGTCCTTCTCTCTCCCTGTCTGTCTCCCCTCTTCTCTCAATTTCTCTCTGTCCTACCCAACAACAACAATAGCAATGACAACAACAATAATAATAACAACAAGAACAAGGGCAACAAAATGGGAGATGGTCTCCAGGAGCAGTGGATTCACAGTGCAGGCACCGAGCCCCAGCAATAACCCTAGAGAAAAGAAAAGTGATGATTTTTCGGAGAACCCAGTAGAAAATGTGTTCCCGAGTCACTCAGAGATGTAGCTGTGGTTTTACCCAGAATGAATAGAGACAAATGGGTGCTGCTTAGAGAACCCCGTACAGAGATGTGATGCTGGAAAACCATAGCCACTGTCTCCTTTGGTGAGCACTCACGATGCAGCCCCTCCAGAATATAACTATTGCAGGGGTTCTTTCCAGGGTGCAAGGGGTTTCCCCAGTGGACAGAGGTTCTATTATTATTATTATTATTATTATTATTATTTATTATTCTCTTTTGTTGCCCTTGTTTTATTGCTGTAGTTGTTGTTCTTGATGTCGTCGTTGTTGGATAGGGCAGAGAGAAATTGAGAGGGGAGGGGAAGACAGAGAGAGAGAGAGACACCTGCAGACCTGCTTCAGGGCCTGTGAAGCGACTCCCTTGCAGGTGGGGAGCCGGGGACTAGAACTGGGATCCTTATGCTGGTCCTTGCGCTTTGTGTCACGTGCGCTTAATCCGCTGCACTACCGCCGGACTCCCTGGACAGAGGTACGTATATTTGTACACTGGAAAGAATTCCAAGGGGATACAGGGGCAGTGAGTAAACAGTTTACTGAGCAGAAATTAGAGGTAAGTTGAGAAAAGTGGCCTTCTGAGCCAGCAGAGGTTCTGTTTGTTTTTTTTGTGTTAGAAACAATATATTTTTGGTATTTATTAAGAAACAGAGTGATAAAATGGAAGCATATGTTAGTATACTTCCATAGGGAGAAGCAGCAAGAAGAGAGTTGCAGTATTCCCCTACAAATGGGTGGACTGGGAGGTGGCACACTTGATAGGGCATTGGACTCTCAAGCATGAGGTCCTGAGTTCAGTCCCCAGCAGCACATGTACCAGAGTGATGTCTGGTTCTTTCTCTCTCTCCTATCATCTCTCATGAATAAGTAAATAACAAATGGGATGGTTAGGCCTCCTTTTTTTGCCGCCTCCCACCCCCCATGCCCCAAAGTCTGATTGGCTGATCTAGCTGAGTCAGCATTTTAATTGGTCCACTCCTGTATTGAGTGGTGTTACCATGGTCCAAATGTGTCATCATTATATTAGAATGAGGGGAGGGAGGGGGTCTGATGGTAGCATAGTGGGTTAAGTGCAGGCGGCACTAAGCGCAAGCACCAACATTAAGAATTCCAGTTGGAGCCCCCAGCTCCCTACCTACTTGGAAGTCACTTCACAGGCGGTGTCTACCTTTCTCTTCCCCTCTCTGGCTCCCCTCCACTCACCATTTCTCTCTGTCCTATCCAACAACGATGACATCAATTAACAATAGTAACTACAACAACAATAAAAACAACAAGGGCAACAAAAGGGAAAATAAATAAATAAATATTTTTTTTTAAATGAGGGGAGGGAGTGTGCGGTCATAGACCTAAAGAAATTGCTCTTGAAGTTAGGCAACTACAGGAACTTTCCCAGGCCTCCAAGTCTGTAGTCACATCCTTTCATGGGAGGATTCCTATCTCTCTTTGGACTCTCCTGTAGACATCCCTATCTTTCTACTCCTCTAGGACCCTCATAGCCTCAGTTCTGTTTTCATACATGTTTTGTGTTTTTAAAAGTCACATACAGGGAGTCGGGCTATAGCGCAGGGGGCTCAAAGCACAAGGACCAGTGTAAGGATCCCGGTTTGAACCCCCGGCTCCCCACCTGCAGGGGAGTGGCCTCACAGGTGGCGATGCAGGTTTGCAGGTGTCTATCTTTTTCTCCCCCTCTCTGTCTTCCCCTCCTTTCTCCATTTCTCTCTGTCTTATCCAACAACAACAAAAACAATAATAATTACAACAATAAAATAGCAAGGGCAACAAAAGGGAAATAAATAAAATAAATATTTTTTTAAAAGACACATATAAATTGCATCAAGGGGTGCAGTTTGTAGAACATATACGTTGCCATGCACAAGGACCCCAGTTTAAGTCCCCAGCCCTCATATGCAGAGGGGAAGCTTCACAAATTGTGAAGCAGGGCTGCAGGTGTCTCTCTCTCTTTCTCTACCTCCTCCTTCCCTCTCAATTTCTCTGTCTCTATCCAAAATGAATAAATAAAATTTAAGATATTTCAAAAAAGAAAAATATCTACATGAAATTATACATTACACATTATCCTTTGACACTTATACTATGTGAAATGAGTATACTTAGTTTTGTATACCTTAAATTTTCTTTTAGTTATTGGGTGGTGTTCACTTGCATATACCTATACCACCACTTACCAGCTGGTAGACTTGTTTTCTTTTTTTTTTTTTTCTTTTTTTTAATTTCTTTCTTTTTTTTTCTTTTATGGGTTCTCTTTTTGTCAACATGCCTGCTTTTTTTTTTTTTTCTTCCCTCCTCAGGGTTTTTTCCTTGCTCTCATCATTTTACATACTTTTTCTTTTATTATTTTTATTTTAACAAGTGAGAGAATGAGAGACAGAGAGACACACAGCAGAGCACTGCTCAGCTCTGGCTTATGGTGAGGTTGGGGATTGAACCTGGGACCTCAGAACCTCAGACATGAGTCTTTTTGCATAGCCACTATACTGTGTCCCCAGCCCTTACATACTTTTTCTTTCTTTCTTTTTTAAAATATGGAACGCTTCATAAATTTGCATGTCATCCTTGCACAGGGGCCGTGCTAATCTTCTCTGTATCATTTCAATTTTAGTATACGTGCTGCCAAAGCAAGCACCCTTACATACTTTTCTAAGTCATTCCATCAACTTGACATTGTTAGTAGAGGGTATAACTTTGGTTTGTGCATTGGCACAAAGTTTAAGCCCAACATATTAGCAAAGTTATCTACAGAAGTAGGGTTTATTTAGAATTGGCTAAAGTAAGAATGGGAGAGACTAAAATCTCTCAAATTAATTCTGCCAGAGAAGCCAAAATCCAGACATTTTATAAGGTTGGGAAATAAAGACAGGAACTTCACACCTACATCATCTTGAGTAGAATAATCAGATTCCTTGACTGCAGCTGCAGCTGGGACTGGAATATAAGCAGTTTGGCAGGAACTCGTAAGAATTGCTCCTGTATGTTGAGGATGTCTAATTTTTTTTTTTTTTAATCTCTGTGGCTTCTTTAAATTTCAGGCTCAGATATCCAAATGTCTTCTGGTCATCTTCTGCATTCTACATGCCTCAAAGATCAACCTAACACTGATTCATCAGTCTCATCTCCAGATCTGCTTCTTCCCTTAATTTGGGGACACACCCGTCTACTTTGTCACCAAAATTAGTTTCAGTGCTATCTCTGGAGTTAGACTTACCTTTTTTTTTCTTTTTTTTTCCTTTTATGTTTCTCTTTTTCTTTTTTACCAGAGTACTACTCAGCTTTTTTTTTTTTTTTTTTTTTTTTAGTATAAGTGCTTGGGGCTGGGCAGTGGTGCAGTGGGTTAAGTGCACGTGATGCAAAGCATAAGACCAGTGTAAGGATCCCCGTTCGAGCCCCGGGCTACCCACCTGCAGTGGAGGTCGCTTCTCAGGTGGTGAAGCAAGGCTTCAGATGGGTAGACTTGTTTTCAATGTGGGGCTAATATGTATAAAACTGTTAAGATTGCTTGAATATCGGCATTGGGAGTCATACCCCTGGTAGAGTTCACAATTTACCGCTCTCAGAAATCCAGATTGAAGGCCCTAGTACCATATAGAAGCACCATGTATAATAGGTGCTGTGGGGCCCGGTGATGGTGCACTTGGTTGAGCGCAAACATTACCATGCACAAGGACCCAGGTTCAAGCCCTTGGTCCCACTTGCAGGGGAGAATCTTCCAAGTGGTGAAGTAGTGCTACAGGTGTCTCTCTGTCTCTCTCCCTATCTCTCCCTCCCTCCTGATTTCTCTTTGTCTCTATTCTAATACATAAATAAATAAATATATTTGTAAATTTTTATTTATAAAATGGAAATATTGACAAGACCGTAAGATAGAAGGGGTACAATTCCACACAATTCCCACCACCAGAAGTGGGTGCTGTGGTGACACTATTTCTCTTTGTGTGCCTCTATATCTTAAATTTTTATTTAAAAAACGGCAGGGGGGTGGGGAGGAAGCAGAGTCTACTGGGAAGAGTGAAATAGCCAGGCACAAAGCTATGGTGCATGCTTGTGCACACACACACAAAACAATGTCTGAGGACAAATCTTTGAATATATGCTATGACTTCTCCTATGTAAACACTGATGAGTTTACTTCCTGGACCTTATGTCACTTTTATGGGTAACTTTCTTTTGAACAAATATTTCAGAGAGACTATGCCATTTTTCATGCCTATCGACAAGATACGGGAGTTTACTTTCTCTACATTATTACTGATATTTAGAATTCCAAATGTTAATTTTTCACCCTCCTGATGATTATCTACTGTTTTTGAGAGAACTATTTGTTTCCTCAATGGCTAATGACACCAAATAGATACTCATAGTCATTTGTCCCCTTGTGGAGTCACATAGGCTTTAGTTCCTGGCAACAATGTATGTCAAGGCTCATGCAAGTTTGCCAACCAAGGAAGTTCAACCTGGCCTGATGGCCAGGGTTTTCTTTGGGGAAGTATAATGTCTGCATGACCAAATGCCGCAGCCTCTTCAAATTTCAGAGCAATACCACATGGCCCAGGGAACCCATTCATCACAAACCATACAGCATAGCTCTTAAACAAAGACACCCATCCTTAAACAAATAAAAATAGATATATTTCATGATCTAGCAATATCACTCAAGGCATTTATCCAAAAAACTTGCAAACACTAAATCAAAGAAACATGTGTACCCCTGTGTTCAAAACTGCATTATTCACAACAGTCAAAGAGTGGGATCAGCCTAAATGTTTGACAGATAACCAGATAAAGAAACTAGGGAATATATAGTCCATGGAATACTACTCTGCAATAAAAAATGATGATATTGTGTCCTTTAGAACAAAATAAATGGAAATGGAGGTGATTATGTTTAGGCAAATTAATAAGGAGGTAAGACTAACTACTGATGGTGTCACTCATATCTGAAATCTAGAGAACTGAAACACAGGAGCTTGCAAAAGAACAAGTCACTCAACCCAATCAGTACTTGTAAGGAAACAGAATAAGGTAGTAAGAAGTTGAAGTGACTAGCTTATTTAAAGTCAGAATAAAGGAACAGAATGAGCAGAGTAGCAATCATTCTCTCTAGGAGGCCTCTACAGCAGTCCGGTAACAGTGGGACAGGAAGTTTGGATAGGAAATCAAAACCCAGATTCCATTTGCATAAGAAAAGTTGATGAGTGCGTATGTTTACATGTAAATTAAATACAAAGAAACGCATATCATACTGATGTGGAGCAATGTTGAAAAGTGTGATGCTGCCATTCAGTGAAAATAAGAATGAAGATTGGGCTGGGAAGATAGCATGACGGTTATGTAAAAAGCCTTTCTTTTTTTTTTTTTTAATTTTATTTATTTATTTATTCCCCTTTTGTTGCCCTTGTTGTTTTATTGTTGTAGTTATTATCGATGTTATTGTTGTTGGATAGGACAGAGAGAAATGAAGAAAGGAGGGGAAGACAGAGAAGAGGAGAGAAAGACAGACACCTGCAGACCTGCTTCACCGCCTGTGAAGCGACTCCCCTGCAGGTGGGGAGCCGGGGGCTCAAACCTGGATCCTTTTGCCAGTCCTTGAGTTTGGCGCCACCTGCGCTTAACCCGCTGCGGTAAAAAGCTTTTCATGCTTGAAGCACCACCAAAGATTTCAGGTTCAAACTCTAGCACTCCAGCACCACCACCACAAACCAGAGCCAAACAGTGCTCTGGTAAAAAAAAAAAAAAAAGAGGAAAGAAAAAGATGATATAATGCTCAAAATCTGCATATACACAATAAGCTCAATATGTAGTAGAAAAGTTACTATAATTACCAAAGTATCTTGAGAATAATTGAAATACAGTGGGACACTGAATATGCTGTTTTGTAACCTTCAGAAATTCTTTTTTATTTATTTACTTAATGATTGGCAAGATTGAGGCATAAGAGGGGTATAATTCCATACAGTTCCCCCCACCAGAGTTTCATATCCCATCCCCTCCACTGGAAGCTTCCCTATTCTTTATCCCTCTGGGAGCATGGGCCCAAGATAATTATGGGGTACAGAAAGTGGAAGGTTTGACTTCTATAATTGCTTCTTTACTGATATGGGTGTTGGCAGGTCAGTCCATCCCCCCAGCCTGTTTCTATCTTTCCCTAGTGGGGTAAGGCCATGGAGAGGAGAGGTTCCAGGACATATTGGTGAGGTCATCTGCCCAGGGAAGTCAGGCTGACCTCATGATAGCAACTCAACTTGGTGGCTGAAAAGCATTAAGATATAAAGCACAACAAACTGCTTAATAGTCCGGAACCTAAGGGTAAGAATATAGCAGAAGAGATTTGGGGTCTCCATGTTGGAAAAAGCTAGGAAGTCTATTTTAGGTTAGCAAAAACAAGGAACTGAAAGTATAAAAATTAAACTTAACCATCTGCATTTTTTGTATCTGTATATCTGTTATGTTTGCACAGACATGCACATACACGTTGAGTGTGTGTATATAAGTAAAATGGTATCTCAGGCATTAAAAAAATAAATAGAATAAGATAAATAAACAAAGATACTCTTACCAATGGAGCATCAAAACACCCTCAGGTTTATTTCTTCTTGAGTCTAGCAAGGGACAAAGATCTTTTTGTCAGCAAGGTTAATTCTCTACTACACACTAAGTATTTCTCCTGTTTTCATCAAAACAACTCTTAATTTTAGATTTAACATGAAGCTTATGATATATTGCCAATAAATTGTTCACATTGTGGTGTAAAACTAGAAATAGTGCTTCATATTTTTCACATTTTGATATCCAGTCATAGTAATAGTAATTTAACATTAAGGATGACAGAGGACCTAATGGGGGTTGTATTGTTATATGGAAAACTAGGAAATATTATGCATGTACAAACTATTGTATTTACTGTGGAATGTAAAACATTAATTCTCCAATAAAGAAATTAAAAATAAATAAATAAAAAGGCTAGGGGTAGATAGCATAATGGTTATGCAAAAGAGACTCTCATGCCTGAGGCTCCAAAGTCCCAGGTTCCATCTCCTGCACCACTGTAAGCCAGAGCTAAGCAGTGCTCTGATTAAAAAAAAAAAAAAAAAAAAAAGAAGGAAGGAAGGAAGGAAAAAAAGAAAAAATAATAACATTAATAAAACAGTGTTATGTAATCTGCAGACTTTATTTATACATTATTAATTTCCCAGATCTGTTCATAATAATAATAATAAAAGTAGTAACAATGAGTTAGTCCAGGATTCTGCCTTCTTCTCTGGATTCATGAGTCTAGTCTCCCTTCAACAGTTCTTTGACCTTTATAATATCTCATGACATGGGTGTATTTGAAGAGGCCAGGATATGCTCTGCTGAATGCCCATCCACTTAGCTGTGTGAAATGTTTCTTTGGGCTGGGCTCCTTTGTCAGGAATCCCACAACAGTGCTGCTGAATTTTCCCATTACATGTGCTATTAATCACACTACTGGCAATGTAGAATATTGTGTTAAGTGGTATCTTCTAAGCTTCTTCATAATATTATGAATAGATAAAAGGGGATCATTTTAGCTTAAAAATAATCCTGATGATTCTCATTCACCCACTAGTCTCAGCACTAATTTATGACTCTTATTCAAACTCAATTTCATAGATAACAAAAAGTGATTTTCACATCCACCATTCCTGCTTTTATATTGCAAGGAAACCTTTATTATTCCTCCTCCTGTATTTCTTTCTTTGTTGTTGTTTGTTTATTTGTTTTGTCTTTTTGTTTGTTTGTTTTTTGGGTAGAGATAAATAAGCAGAGAGGGAGGGAGGAGAGAGCTATCTGCTGCACTACTTCACTACTGATGAAGCTTTCCCTCTGCAGGTGGCGATTGGAAGCTTGAACCTGAGTCCTCTAGCATTGTAATGTATTATGACCAGATGCACGACACCAGTCCACTGGCCCCACTTTTTAAAACATTTATTTATAAAATAAAAAAATATCGACAAGACCATAGGATAAGAAGGGTACAATCCAGTCAGGGTGGTAGCACAGTGGATTAAGCACACGTGGCACGAAGCCCAAGGAATGGTAAGGATCCAGGTTCCAGCTCCCGGCTCCCCATCTGCATGGGAGTCTCGCCTTACAGATGGCAAAGCAGGTTTGCAGGTGTCTGTCTTTCTCTCCGTCTCTGTCTTCCCCTCCTCTCTCTATTTCTCTCTGTCCTATCTTAACAATGACGACATCAATAACAACAACAATTAAAAAAAAAAGGGAAAATAAATTTAAAAAAAACTTTTTTTTAAAGAGGGGTATAATTCCTACTACTAGAGTTCCGTATCCCATTACCTCCCTTAAAAAACGTGGACCCAGGATCATTATGGGGTACAGAAGATGGAAGGCCTGGCTTCTATAATTGCTTCTCCACTGAACATGGGCATTGGCAGGTCGGCCCATACCTGCCTGTTTCTATCTTTCCCAAGTGGGACAGGGTTCTGGGGATGTGGGGCTCCAGAGTATGTTGGTGAGGTTGTCTGACCGGGGAAATCAGGTTGGCCTCATGGTAGCATCTGCAGCTTGGTGTCTGAGAAAGCATTTAGATATAAAGAAGAACAAATTGTTTAATAACAAGGAACCTAAAGACAAGAAAATAACAGATGAGATTTGCAGTCTCCATTTTGAAAAACGCTAGTAATTTTATTTTAGGAATATTCCCAGGGGACCATGACTCCACCATTTTTTTATTTACCTATGTAAATGTGTGTCACTGTAGAGTCAGAGATTTTTGCTTTGTTTAACAGATTGTAGTTTTTCAACCTGCACGTGTCTGCATGAGCTCAGATTGCTTCTAATTTAGCCCGGATGAGGACTTTCAAGTTGGACACAGTTTCCTTCACCCTTTGTCTCTGATCTAGTTGGAGAGCCACTTGTGTTCATATTTCTTCTGACCACCATGATATTTATTCTGTGATAAAGTGAGCCCTTCAGTCTTAAAATCAAACTGCTGCTTGCTTTCTTTTCTTATTTTTATTTTTTAATGTTTAATATTTATTTATTTATTTATTTTTCCTTCTGTTGCCCTTGTTGTTTTATCTTTGTTGTGGTTATTATTGTTGTTACTGATGTCATTGTTGTTGGATAGGACGGAGAGAAATGGAGAGAGGAGGGGAAGACAGAGAGAGGGAGACAAAGATAGACACCTGCAGACCTGCTTCAGGGCCTGTGAAACGACTCCCCTGCAGGTGAGGAGCCCGGGGGCTCAAACCAGGATCCTTATGCTGGTCCTTGTACTTTGCACACCATGTACACTTAATCTGCTGTGCTCCCACTTTCTTTCTTAAAAATATTTTGGCATAAAAACCTGGAAACAACCCAGATGTCCAACAACAGATGAGTGGCTGAGCAAGTTGTGGTATATATACACAATGGAATACTACTCAGCTGTAAAAAATGGTGATTTCTGGAATTGGCGTACTGCACCAAAGTAAAAGACTCTGGGGTGAGTGGGGGGGGAGAATACAGGTCCAAAAAGGATGATAGAGGACCTAGTGGGGGTTGTATTGTTATATGGAAAACTTGCAAATGTTATTCATGTACAAACGATTGTATGTACTGTTGAATGTAAAACATTAATTCCCCTATAAAGAAATTTTTAAAAAATTGAAAAACATACACAAAAAAAAAAAAGAGAGAGAGAACACAAGTAGAACCTGGAGTTGGTGTATTGCACCAAAGTTAAAGACTCTGGGGTGAGTGGGGGGAGAATACAGGTCCAAAAAGGATGACAGAGGACCTAGTGGGGGTTGTATTATTATATGGAAAACTGGGAAATGTTATGCATGTACAAACTATTGTACTTACTGTCGAATATAAAACATTAATTCCCCAATAAAGAAATTAAAAAAAGAAAAGAAAAGACTAACTAATGTGGTATACACAGATAATGGTGGTGAGGGCAAGGGAAAAAAAAAGGTGATTTCACCATTTTCAGCCCATCTTGGATGGAGCTTGAAGAAATCATGTTAAGTGAAATAAGTCAGAAACAGAAGGATGAATATGGGATGATCTCACTCTCAGGCAGAAGTTGAAAAACAAGATCAGAAGAGAAAACACAAGTAGAACCTGGACTGGAATTAGTATACTGCACCACAGTAAAAGACTCTGGGGTGGGTGAGGAGGAGAGTACAGGCCCTGGAAAATCTGGATGACAGAGGACCTAGTGGGGGTTGTATTGTTATGTGGAAAACTGAGAAATGTTATGTGTGTACAAACTATTGTGTTTACTGTCCACTGTAAAAAATTAATCCCCCAATAAAGAAAAAAATATATATATAGGCATTTCTTCTCCCACCCTCAAAGAAATCCTTTAAAGTCTGAATGAAACCTGTACTAAACTTAGCATCATTTAATTACTCACAGATGGAAATAATTCACCCAGGTGACCAGAATTAGGAGATTCAAAAACAATGACTAGATTCTATCCTCTGCTTTATCTCTTAGTGGAAGCAACTACAGTAGACTAACCAGACAAAAAAGCTAACTATGTATAGTGTAAGCTCTGTATATATGTTCCTCTTTGCCCCCCCTCCCCCCAGCACTAATCAGCTCTGGCTGATGGTGGTGTGGGAGATTGAACCTGGGACTTCAGAGTCTCAGACGTGAGAGTCTATTTGCATAACGACTATGCTATCTCCCCTGACCTTCTTCTTTAGTGCGATGAAATCAATTCAAAGAGATTGACCAGTTTCTCCAGACTGCTGAGAAAACTGGAGTTCAAATCAGGAAATTTAAGAAATTGAAATGAGAGCATAAGAGCAAACGTCTTTTTAATTTATTTACTCATAACTTCCGGCACCAAACTGTAGAAAACAATTTTAATACTGATCAATTCTTGAATGCTTCAGTCACCTCCTAGGTTTCCTATAATTCAATATAATACGCACAGAAACTACCCAGCATTAGCATCAGACTCAGTTTTAAAGTCTTAGACTCTTGTGATGAGCTCGCATCAGATGCCACTCACAAATATCAGGCAGGTCCCTGGGGTACATATACTTCTCTCTAGGTGGCAGAAGTTGAAGCCGTTCCACAGTTCTTTGTTGAGGTTCAATAATTGGCTAGAATAGCTCACAGAACACTTGGTTACCCTTTTCAGTTTATCACAAAAATAATTCAAAAACAGCCATATAGAAATCCCCAGTGGTCCAGGAGGTGGCACAGTGGCTAAGGCACTAGATTCTCAAGCATGAGGTCCTGAGTTCAATCCCCAGCACCACATGTATCAGACTGATGTCTGGTTCTTTCTCTCTTTCCTATCTTTCTCATTAATAAATAAATAAAATCTTTTTTTTTAAAAAAAAAAAAGAAGAAGTCCCAAGCCACATATAAAATTACCTTACCAACAAAATCATTCAGGATACACACACACACACATATATATATATATATAATTGCCACTTTTAAGGATTTAATGACCCCAATGTCATTAAAGCTCATAAAATGGCATTACTACCACCAGTTAAAAAAAAATTCTGGGGGAGTCAGGCGGTAGCTCAGTGGGTTAAGAGCACATGATGCAAAGCATAAGGACCAGGGTAAAAATCCCAGTTGGAGCCCACGCTCCCCACCTGCAGGGGAGTCACTTTACAGGTGGTGAAACAGGTCTGCAGGTGTCTATCTTTCTCTCCCTCTCTCTCTATCTTCCCCTCCTCTCTCCATTTCTCTCTGTCCTAACAACAACATCAAGAATAACAACAATAGTAACTATAACAACGATAAAAAACAAGGGCAACAAAAGGGAAAATAAATATAAAAAATAATTTAGGGCGGAGGGTAGATAGCATAATGGTTATGCAAACAGACTCTCATGCCTGAGGCTCCAAAGTCCCAGGTTCAATCCCCCATAAGCCAGAGCTGAACAGTGCTCTGGTTAAAAAAATAAATAAATTCTTCAGTAATACAATCATGTAAACTAACTCATGAACAAGCTAAGAATAACTTTAATTCTAAAAAAAAAATTGCTGCCTGTTGAATGTAAAACATTAATTCCCCAATAAAGAAATTTAAAGTTTTAAAAAAATTACTGCCTCTAAGATATTCCAAAAACTATAGTAGAGGTTTTTGAATAAGTCAGATAAAATGTGATCTGTGCCTTTTGGATAGAAATGGAGTTTGTGTTCCCCAAACAAAATATGTTGAAATTCTAGTCCCAGGTACCACAGAACATGACTAATTTGCAAATAGGGTCTTAACAAAGGAAGTCAAATAAAATTAGGTCATTAGTCAGGAACTTGATCCTATATGTGCTGTGTCCTTTCAAGATGTAAATTTGCATGTGAGAACAGACATATATGGAGGGGAATATGAAACACACAGAGAGAAGATGGCCATGTGAATAGAATGTCACATCTACAACTACAAATTTCAGGTCTACTTGTAAATGTCAGAAGCTAGTAATGTCAAGGAAGCATTTGAAATGGGGAAATAGATGAACACAGAGTGCACACTCTCCTGATTTGCCTTATGTGCCTGATAGAGATTTGTATTTCCTCTGTGATAGAGAGACAGCCTAAGTCTGTATTTCCTATGCCTGATGGGCCTCACAGCCATCAGTGACTGCAGCTGCTATGTGCCTCCTCTTCCCACATTCCTAAACTAGTAGGCCCAAGGCAACGGTGCTTGAAGATAAAGATGACTAGGGAGGGATCCAGCTGGCCTGGGACTTCCCCATCTCTGCCTGCTCCAAGGTCAAGGATCGGGTGCTTGTACTGTAACTATGTGAAAGACTGCCTTTGTCCGTTCTCTGCTCACTTTGAAGTAGTGAACTATGTCCATCTGGTCTGTTGCCCCGCCTCTTTTGGGGGACTGCAATGTAGCCAGAATAAAACTGTGTGCTTTGCCAAGGTGCGGAGAGAACTTCCCGGAGTGATCCGAGTCTCATACGCACACTGGTGTATTAAACGCCTCTCCTTTACTACAGCCAGCTCTGGTCTTGTGTTTGGAGATAATTTCTGCCACACATTCCTCTCTGGAATCAATAGAGGATGACCCTGCTGATACAAGGATTGGGAGACTCTCTTTTTTTTTTTTTTTTTTTTCCTCCAGGGTTATTGCTGGGCTCGGTGCCTGCACCATGAATCCACCGCTCCTGGAGGCCATTTTTTCCCCCTTTTGTTGCCCTAGTTGTTGCAGCCTCGTTGCGGTTATTATTGCCATCGTTGATGTTGCTTTGTTGTTGGATAGGACAGAGAGAAATGGGGAGAGGAGGGGAAGACAGAGAGAGGGGGAGAGAAAGAGTCACTGCCTGTGAAGCGACTCCCCTGCAGGTGGGGAGCCGGGGGCTCGAACCGGGATCCTTACGCCGGTCCTTGTGCTTTGCGCCACGTGCGCTTAACCCACTGCGCCACCGCCCGACCCCCGGGAGACTCTCTTAATGAACCTGAAAGCCAAGCATTTGTGGAAAGGGAAAGGCTCGTTTTTGCAGTCTGTAGTGCAGGAACAGTGCTCAGCTCTCACCTTCACTTCTTTGTTTTAATGAGTACTTGTACAGATAGAGCGCGGGGCGGTAATGCATCTGGTTAAGCGCACATAGTGCGAAGCACAAGGACTGCCTCAAGGACTCTGGCTCAAGTCCCTGGCTCCCCACATGGAGCAGGTCACAAGCCACGGAGCAGATCTGTAGGCGGCTGTCTTTCTCCCCCTCCCCCACTTTCCCCTCCTCTCTTGATTTCTCTCTGTCCTATCTAACAACAACAACAAAATAATAATAATGGGGAAAAATGATCACCAGGAGCAGTGGATTCTTACTGCAGGCACCCAGCCCCAGTGATAACCCTGAAGACAGAAAAAAAAAAAAAAAGTGCAGTTAAATGAAGGCGCTGGATACTCTCTGCTCATAAAAAATAAAAAGGACAGTACCAGTTTTCCCTTCACACAGTTGAAATGCAAAGTGTTTTCATTGCTGCATTACTTATGATCTCTTCCTTGAGAGAAAAGATGAGGTTATCTTCTTCCTTTTCATGGGAAATCTCTTCCTGCCTCCTTGGCGCCTCTCATGGCTCAACTAGGAATTGATACTCCTTTTCCTTTTTTTTTTTTTTTTTAATTCTTTATTGGGGGATTAAAGTTTTACAGCCAACAGTAACACATCCTTTGCCTTTTTGTTGTTGTTGTTGTTGAAGTAGAACCTGCGTGATCATTGGAACTTCCCCCCATGTATACTATTCAGATGCTTTTTTCTTTTGCTAACTTCTCTAATGCTGATGTGATTTCTCATACATCCTGAAAAGGACACGGAGAGACGAGGGGTTCCCCCTGCGCTCGGAGGCATGAAAAGTGCAGGAGCTGATAGTTCTGATGCTGTACCAGAGCCAGCATCATATCATGGGATGTGCTTCAGCTTCAGGAGTCAGTCTCAACGTTCCAAGAAGCTTGGAAAGGCATCAGGGGAGTTTTCCTATCGATTGGGAAAGCTTCCATGAACTGGTTTGAAAAGAAAGATCATTGATGTCCTTGTCCTACCTGGGGCCTTCCAGAGACTACCAAGATTGTGTGTGTTTGTTTTTCTCCTATTGTAGTGAAATTAGTGTTCTTTCTAGCAAACATGACTTCATTTTTTTTTACTTCATGTTTTTTTTATTTTTTTTATATTTATTCATTTTCCCTTCTGTTGCCCTTGCTGTTTTATCTTTGTTGTGATTATTATTATTGTTGTTACTGATGTCGTTGTTGTTGGATAGGACAGAGAGAATTGGAGAGAGGAGGGGAAGACAGAGAGGGGGAGAGAAAGATAGACACCTGCTTCAGAGCCTGTAAAGCGACTCCACTGCAGATGGGGAGCCTGAGAGTGAACAGCAATCCTTCCGCTGGTCCTTGCGCTTTGTGCCACCTGTGCTTAACCCGCTGCGCTACCTCCGGACTCCTGACTTTATATTTTTTAACCATCTCCTATTCTTATACAAATAAATCACCTGGATGGGGCCAGGTGGTGATGCACGTGGTTGAGCACACATATTACAATGTGCAAGATTTTAGTTCCAGCCTCCAGTCCTCATCTGCAGGGGAGAAAGCTTTGTGGGTGGTGAAGCAGTGCTGCAGGTGTCTCTCTGTTTCTCTCTCTCTCTCTCTTTATTATTTATTTATTTATTTAATATAGGATAGAAACAGAAAGATATTGAAAGGGGGAGACAGAGAGAGGGAGAGACAGTGAGATGTCTTCAGCCCTCCTTCACTACTCGTGAAGCTGTCCCCCTGCAGGATTTGAACCCGGGTCCTTGCTCACTGTAATGTGTGCATTTAAACAGGTGAGCCACGACCTGCCACCCCTCCTTCTCTATCTCCTCTTTCCCTCTCTTTTTCTAGCTGTCTCTAGCCAATAAATAAATATTTTTTAATGTTTAAAAAGATAAATGTTATGCATGTACAAATTACTGTACTTAGTGTTGAATGTAAAACATTAATTCCCCTATAATAAAAAAAAACCATAGCTGAGCAGTGCTCTGGTAAAAAATTAAAAAAATTAAAAATAAATAAATAAAGATAAATCATCTGGAAGTGTTACTTGCAAAAGGAAAAACTGTTTTCACAGAAAAACATGTTAGACACAGGAATATAACAGGAAGAAAAAAAAAAACCTCAAACATTCAATGGATTTTTGTAATCTCTAATCCCTTCCCTTCTGATGGCACCTAGAAAAAAGTAATACCAGGGGTCGGGCGGTGGTGCAACGAGTTAATCGCACATGGCATGAAGCGCAACAACTGGCATAAGGATCCTGGTTCGAGCCCTCCGCTCCCCACCTGCAGGGAGGTTGCTTCACAGGCCCTGATGCTGGTCTGCAGGTGTCTATCTTTCTCTCCCCATCTCTGTCTTCCCCTCCTCTCTCCAATTCTCTCTGTCCTATCCAACAACAATGTCATCAGTAACAACAACAATAATAATCACAACAAAGATAAAACAATGGCAACAGAAGGGGAGAAAAAAGCCTCCAGTAGCAGTGGATTCATGGCATAGGCACTGAGCCCCAGCAATAACCCTGGAGGCAAAGAAAGAAAGAAAAGAAAAAAAGGAAAAAAGAAAAAGCAATCCCTTTTGGACTGGTCGGGATATAATATTTAATGATCAACTTGAGGTCAGTGCATACAAAGTGTGCATGCCAAGAGAAAGACAGGAAAACTGGGCCAGTTTATCAGCCCACTGCTGCAAATTGCAACCATTCGGAAAAGTCAAATAGGATCAGCAACAGGAGTTAAAACACTTGACGAAAGGGGTCCAATGGTCCACTTGACCAGTAGTAGCGCAAAGGGCAAGAATCCACCTAGCCAGTAGCAGGTGGAGAGTATAATCCCTGTGATGTGTCCTTACTTATCTGATATTTGGAGGCAGAAATGACAAGTTAGGTGCAGAGTTAACTTTTATGTCATAAATACAAAGATTTTTGCAGGTCTCACTAGACAAGAAGCTCTTTCTTTATGTTTGGGAGCTACTCTCTGCCCTAATCCAACTTTTTTTTTTTTTTCTTTACCAGAGCTCTGCTCAGCTCTGGTTTATGGTGGTGCAGGGGATTGAACCTGGAACTTCAGAGCCTCAGGCATGAGAGTGTTTGCATAACCATTATGCTATCTACCCCAACCCCTAATCCAAATTTCTAGCCCTATTCTCAACTCTGACACCAGTGTCCCAGACAACATTTTTAGTGCATCAGCATGTTAGCTATTAGGCTCAGGCAAAAATGAACTAAAGTCATAGACCCCTTGGAGCATACCTAAAATATGCTTCCTAGCTCAGAGCACTGGCTAGTTTTGGTTTATGGTGGTGCAGGGGATTGAACCTGAGACTATGAAGCCTCAGGCATGAGAGTCTGCTTGCATAACCATTATGCTATCTACCCCTACCTGCTTCTTCCCACATGAAGACCCCTAATTTTGGGACTGGGTGGTAGCGCACCTGGTTGAGGATATGTGTTACAGTGCACAAGGACCCAAGTTCAAGCTCCCAGTCCCTATCTGCAGGGGGAAGCTTCATGAGTGGCGAAGCAGGGCTGCAAGTGTCTCTCTGTCTCTCTCCCTATCTATCTTCCCCTTGCCTCTTGATTTCTGACTGTCTCCATTGAATAATAAATAAAGATAATTTTTTAAAATTTTCTTAAAAAGAAGACCCCTAATTTCATCCACTTTATTCCTACCTTAGGGTTCTTATTTATCAAACCATTTTTCCTGCTTTATATCTTACTGCCTTCAAGCCACCAAGTTGCAGATGCTACTATGACTCCATCGTGACTTCCCTGGTTAGACAACCTCACCAATGTGTCCTGAAAGTCTCACCTCTTCAGAGCCCTACCCCACTAGGGAAAGAACAACAGGCTGGGAGTACGGACCGAACTACCAATGTCCACATCCAGTGGAGAATTAACTACAGAAGCCACAACTGCCACCTTCTGCACCCCATAGACAATTTTGGCCTATACTCCCGGAGGGATAAATAGAAAAGTTTCCAATGGAGGGCATGGGACATGAAACTCTGGTGGTGGGAACTGTATGCAGTTGTACCCCTATTATGTTACAACCTTGTTAATCATTATTAAATCACTAGTAAAACAAACAAACAAACAAAAATCAGAAACTATTTCCAGGAAGTCCTGACAACACGCATGATGCTTTCATAGTTTGTGTCCCACACAGGGCTGTCCTGAATCTGCAGTAATGCCAGAGTCTGAGTTAAGGCCGGCTTTTAGTAGGAAACAGTTTGTGCTGAGGCTGAAATAGCTCAGAACAGATAGTGTCAGGTTTCAGCATGGAATCAGTTCCAGACAATTAGGAGTCCCAGAAAACAAACACTGGCTTTCATTCTGCTTTAACAAAACAAAAACCTGCACAGCCAGCACAGCCGTTCTGAGTCCAAGTGCCAAGCAAGGTTTATTGGTCCTAGAGTTCAAGTTGAAACATTCCAAAGCACACAGCTTCCCAAGAATCATTGCCCTCTCATGGCCACATGTTAGATTTTATAAGAACTCATTAGAAGCTAAAACTTTTTTTATTTTAATGTTAAAAGTAGAACTGGGGGTGATACTGCAATGGGTATGCAAAAAGATTTTTATTCCTGAGGCACCAAAAGTCTTAGTTAGGTTCAATCCCCAGAACTACCCTAAACCAGCAGTACCAGCAGTACTCTGGTAAACAATAATGATATTGAGCAGGGTAATAATAATAATAATATTTAAAAGTGTGTCTCCACTTAAAGATCACCCCTTTTTACATGATAGCTCCTATTTCCTGATATTCCAGTAGACAGGAAAATCTTAATAAAACTCACTAGTTATGGAAATTATTTAGTTTATAGTACACAAAGTTTACATTTCAATGCACTCATCAGAATAAAAAGCTAAGGAAGCTCCAGACACTTTTTTTTTTTTTTCTTCAGAGAGAGGGCCTTCCACATGTACAATTTCACTGCTCCAGGCTATGTTTGCATTGAGATAGAAAGGCTCCAGGAGCCGTGGCCACGGAGTAAGAGCTAACACAACAGATTCTTCCCCCAAAAACAACAAATGTCTATAACTCCCAATCTTAACAAACCTAACTAACTTCAAGGAGATATCTGCAGAAGCACTGTAGCCTCAGGGGTGAAACTAGATGTCAGACTTCATGTTCTCTAACTGCCTACATTATAGCTCTTAGTATGCATATTTTCTTTAGCCCAAGTATTTAATGTCTCAGATTTGTAATATAATCAAATTCTGACACTGGATTTAAATACTTGAAGTAATTCTAAAAATATACTTGTAATATATATATATATGTATATATATATGATTTAAAAAAAAAATACCTAAGTTACCTATAACCAGAGGCCAGATAGATCAAAACCATTTGGCCCTGTCAGTATCTGAGATGCTGTTATTAGTAGATGCCCTTAAATGTCATAAAACATAGTGAGGTCAAGTTTATTATAGTAAATCCTAATCAGTGGACTTTCAAAGAAGAACAAGCTCCCAATTAATTTGGTCATAATAATAATTAACTAATGTTACTTTAAAGTCCTAAGACTACAAGGAAGTCTTCCCATCCTCTTTAAGATCTGTGTTTCTCCTAGCCCAGGAACCTATGCTAGTATTTCTTAATGTCTCTTCTCTCTGATCCCCTACCTTGTTATACTGTCTCTGTTAACCTCAACTGAATCAACGCTAGTAGTGCCACCATACCATGCTATGCTGCTACTGACGTGTTACTTTGGATTGTCTCTATAGATGCCAAGCCTGAGATGTCAACCTCCCAACTACTATAATCTGGTGAAATCGTTCCTAACACATGGGACTACCTAGTTCCATTTCAGTTGGCATGCTGTCTAACAAAATTACTGATACTAGCTACAGCCAAGGTACTAGGTACTAGATACTAGCTACAGCCAAGGGCCTAGGGTACTAGGTACATGTGTGCATGTACCCACAAGCAAGGGGTAATTATATACCTAAAGTGAAAGAGCTTGATAGCTCTCTGAGATTAGCCTTAGACCTAATCAGCCAGGAAATTTCAAAGACTGGCCTAAGAAAGGCATCGTAAATTCTCTAATCATATATTGATTACTTAGGCCTAAACACCTTCTTCTCCTAACCCTAATTTCACTTCCCTCAATTATTATATCTACTCAATTAACTATACAAAAAATAGTAAGAAATATTCTTCCATCTTTTTTAATCTCTTCTGACAGAGCATCGACATGATTGTTATTCCTTGATTACCTTCAGAAGAAACACTATACAACTGGCCAACGGTTACACTGGCAAAAAACCACATACCAAGTAAAGGACAATTATTGTCCCTATGACAACCTTTTGTTAGAATCATCAAACAAGTAAATGCAGTAAAACTTGAGGCTAACTGACCCCACTAAAATCCTAGGTCTATTTCCTCCCTAACTTGAGGCCAGATCCTATAAATCCAATACTGGTTTGCATACAACAAAAGACACTCAGTGCTTTAACAACCGGAAGAAAGTCTAAGCTTGTCAGATAGAGAAGTGACTACAAGAGCTGGAGAAGGGCAAGAGACGCACTCCCTTAACGATAGCCTTTCTGACCCTTACCAGGCTACCCCACCACCTGGGGTCCTAGACAGGGAATCCTTTGATTCCCCCATAGATAATCTGAGCCTGGACCTCTCATAGATCCCTCTCTCTACCACAAGTAGTCATACTTATTTGGAACATTGTTATAAGCCCTTTTGTAGGCTCCTTCAGAATTGTACCCTCATTATGAAATAGCAATGGTAAAGACTGCCCACTCTCTGAAGTCATCCTACTCTGCTACCCAAGGAAGACTAGCTATGAAATAAATGCAGCCTAGAATGTTCCCAACTGTGACTATGGACTGTAAGTTCAGTCTGAGAAGGATTCAGAGGTTGTACAGGCTCCTGTGCTAAATATGAATACATTTGGGTCTCAGATCAGTGTGGTAAACAGTCAATTGCGTTTACAGTTCTTCAAGTTAGTAAGCAACTCTCTGCCCCAATCCTGCTTCCTAGTTCTACTCTCAACTCTGAGACTTAGCTTCTCAGACAGTATTTTTGGTCCACCCCCATGTTAGCTATCAAGCTCAAATAAAAGATATTAAGATATAGGCTCTGGTGGTGGGAATTGTACGAAGTTGTACCCCTCTTATCCTATGGTTTTGTTAATTTCTCCTTTTTAAAATAAATTTTAAAAAAAGATATAGGCTCCTAGGTACATACCTATAATAGACTTCCTAGCTTCCTTCCACCCTAAGGTCCCTACTTTCATCTGCTCTATTTCTACTTTATGGCTCCTGTTTTTTTTTATTATTATTATTAAACAAACTGAACTAACTAAATGTACTTTAGAACTTCAGTGACCAGTATGGGAAGATGCTGAACTCCCTGAACTTACTTTCATTGATATATATATATATATATATATATATATATATATATATATAGTCTTATTATTTATTGGATAGAGACAATCAGAAATTGAAAGGAAAGGGGGTGATAGAGAGGAAGAGAGATAGAGATGTCCTGTTTCTTTTTTTAAAAAAAAAAAAACTTTATTTTTTATTAGCTAGAGACAGAGAGAAATTGAGGGGAGGGGGAGGTAGAGATGGAGAGAGACAGAGAGACACCTGCTGCCCTTTTTCACCACTCATGAAGCTTTCCCCACTGCAGGTGGGGACCAGGGGCTTGAACCTGGGTCCCTGAGCACTGTGGTGTGTGCACTTAACCAGGTGTGCCACCTCCTGGTCCCAGGGCTCCTGTTTATCAAATACTTTGTCTTTCTTTCCATCTTACTGCCTTCCAGCCACCAAGTTCCAGATGCTACTATGATTTCATCCTGACTTCCCTGGGCAGACAACCTTACCAATATGTTCTGGAACCTCATATCTCCAGAGCCCTACCCCACTATGGAAAGACAGAAACAGGCTGAGGATATGGACCAAACTGCCAACAATCATGTCCAGCATAGAATCACTTATAAATCAGAACTTCCATCTTTTGCACCCAAAAAGAATTTTGGTCCATACTCACTGAGGGATAAAGAATAAGGATGTTTCCATTGGAGGGGATGGGACACAGAACTCTGGTTGTGGGAACTGTATGGAATTATACCCCTATTATGTAACTATACCCCTTAAATATTATAAATCAATATTAAATCACTAATAAAAGGTAATTTTAAAAAGAGACAGAGAGAGGAAGAAACATCACACTACAGAAGCTTCTTTTGTTGCCACAGCACTTCCTGTGTGGTACCTATAAGCTATTTCGGGCTCTCAGTGTTCTTTTTAAGCTTTCTTATTTTATCATCATTAATATTGCTTTTTTTAAAAAAATTTTTAATATTTATTTTATTTATTCCCTTTTGTTGCCCTTGTTGTTTTATTGTTGTAGTTATCATTGTTGTCATTTTTGTTGTTGGATAGGACAGAGAGAAATGGAGAGAGGAGGGGAAGACAGAGAGGGGGAGAGAAAGATAGACACCTGCAGACCTGCTTCACCGCTTGTGAAGCAACTCCCCTGCAGGTGGTATTATTGCTTTTTAACCAGAGCACTGTTCAGCTCTGGATTAAGGTGGTGAGGGGGATTTAATGTGGGACTTTGGAGCCTCAGGCATGAAAGCAGTGCTGTGGGTATCTATCTCCCACTTCCCTCTTGATTTCTGGATGTCTCTATCCAATAAGTAAGTAAAGAGAACAACAATTTTTAAAGGAGAAAAATAGACAACATTTAGACTATTTTTTTTCTTTATGGATTTTTAAGATCCTATTGAAAGGTTTTACCAATTTACCCTTCTGCCAGCTGTGTTTTAGAGGGTATTACATTTTAGTCAATTAGCCCTTGAGAAATTTGGAGGGTTTGGGTGGTAGCAAAGCTGGTTGAGCACACATGATATAATGTGCAAGGACTCAGGTTCGAGCCCCCAGTCCCCACTAGTGGAGGGAAAGCTTTGCGAGTGGTGAAGCAGTGCTACAGGTGTCTCTCTCCCTCCCTATCTCCCCTTCCCTCTCTATGTCTGGCTGTCTCTATCAAATAAATAAAGACAATAAAAATTTTAATATAAGAATAAAAAAAAGAAACTTGGAAACTGCTATATGCAGTTGAGAATTTGAGTGTATATGCACTTTTTGTTACTTTATCTATGATAAAGTAAGTGTATATAATATGAAATCTGCCATTTAAATCATTTTGTGTTATAGCTGAATGCCATTTAACTACATTCACAATCCTCTGCAACTATCACCACTACTGTCAAGCTTTCATCTTCCAAAGTATTAACTCTAGACCTATTATACAAGAACTCTCACTTTTTCCTCTTTCACCCCCTGGTAACCTCTTTTTTTATGAATCTGTTAAGTAATTTGTCTATATGTCATGTAATTGGAATCATATAAGTATTTTTTTCATCTGACATAACATGTTTCATGTCCATGTAATCTATGGCATATATCAGAATTTTGTTCCATTCTATGACTGAAAAAATTGATTTTCAATATGCACCACACATTACTTATTCATTACTCTGCTGATGGACACTTGGGCTCCCTCTACCTTTTGCCTATTGAGAATAATGCTGCAATTAACATTGGTGGAAAAAAAAAAAAGTTGGAGTCACTGTTTTTAGTCCTTTTGAGTACATATGAGTAAGTTTCTGGGTTCCAAGAATGTTCTTCTTTTTTTTTTTTAATAGGGCAGAGAGAAATTGAGGTTGGAGAGGGAGAGAGAAAGAGAGCCACCTGCAGACCTGCTTCACCTCTGATGAAGGGTCTCCACTTATTAGGTGGGAAGTGACTTCTGTGCTGGTCTTTGTATTTAGTACTATGTGCACTTAACTGGGTGTACCTCCACCTGTCATCCCCCGATGATTCTCAGAAACAATATTTCACTGCAAGGATTCACAAGGCCAGAAGTTATTCTACTTGTAGTTACTACTTACTGTAAAAGAAAAAAGATTCGGAGGAAAAATTCAGTAGGAAGGAAGCCAGATCCAAGTTTTCAGTAGTTCTCAGTATGTGTAGTTGTAGAGTATAGGTTTCATTTTTTCCTGTAGGATGGCCTGACAACATGGGCCAAGTGTGGCTCACCAGAGGGGACCATTAGAGACCAAGTACTTATTATGTAATGAATATATATATATATATATATTCTTTTTCTCCTCTTCATAGTAACCAAGGCCAACTTGGCTAAAACCTAATGTCCTCTAAGAAAAGTAGTTTGTAACAAAGAAAGGGATGGGGAGGAAGAGCGGCCAGATGGTGACACACCTGGTTGAGCGAACATGTTACAATGAATAAGGACCCAGATGCAAGCCCCTGATCCCCACCTGTCAGGGGAAAATTTCACAAGTGGTGAAACAGGTGTCTCTCTATCTTTCCCTTCCCTCTTGATTTCTCTCTGTCTCCAACCAATAAATAAATATATACATGATAAAAAAATAATACATAAATAAAATATTTAAAAAATAGAAACAATCATTAAAAAAAAGAAAGGGAGAGGCTGGGGAAGAGAGCTGAAAGAAGAAAGAGGAAGAAAGAGAGAGAAAGATGAGTGGCTGCAGGAATAGGAAGTGGGATAAGATTAAGTAAGGAAACTTCCAGTTAGAAGGATAGGAAGGTCTAACTCTAGACGGTGGTGATTAATCACTGCATACATTTTCAAAACTCTTCAAGGCATATTTTAAAAGTGTGCACTTTATGATATATTAATTATATCTCAATGTATTTTAGTGATATAGGTGAATTATAGAATGGAATTTTATGATGAGATAGAGTCAATTTTGAATTAGCTAAACGGCTTGCTGTCTTAACTTGGGCATTTATTTTCTGTCTTGAGAAAAAAAAAAATCTCACCTGTAAAATCCAGTTCCCTGCTCTGTAAAATGGTAGGTAATAATTATTAACTGCAACTCTTTTAAGGACTATATTATGAGGTATTCTATGTACTCACTTAACTCAAAGTCTAGTGTAGATTAGTTGATCAGAAAATAATAATTGGGACCGACAAGATAGTTCAGCTAGACAGAGAGTCTATTCCATCAGATGCACAACCCATACCATGTCATATTGCAGGAAAATTTGCTATTGTAGTGTTTTCCTTCTATTCTTTTCTCTCTCTCTTTCTATCTGAAAAAAAAAAAAAAGTTGGCCCAGAGTTATAGAGCCATGGGGGCAAAAGAGAAAGAAAGAAAGAAAGAAAGAAAGAAAGAAAGAAAGAAAGAAAGAAAGAAAGAAAGGAAGGAAGGAAGGAAGGAAGGAAGGGAGGAAGAGTGGCCCAGGAGTGATAAAGAGAGGCGTAGTGATAAATCTTTGGACTCTTAAGCATGAGGTCCTGAGTTCGACCCCAGCAGCACATGTGCCAGAGTGATGCCTGGTTATTTCTCTCTCCTCCTGTGTTTCTCATAAATAAATAAAATCTTTAAGAGAAAGAAAGAAAGAAATTAAGAAAGAGAAAAAGGAGAAAGGAAGGAAGAAAGTGAAAAAGAAACAGAAAGAAGGAAATGAATGGAGGAAAGGAAAGAAAGGGAGAGAAAGAGGGAAAGGAAGAAATGAAGGGAAGAAGGGACAGAAAGTGAAAGGAAGAGAGAAATTGTCACTGTCATCTATTTTATTAGTACAACTGAAAATCAAAGTGACGATGTTTCTTAAAGGAGCTTGAAGGAAAGTCATAGCTCATAATAAACAAGAGAGAAAATCAAGACTAAAAGAAATATTGTTGGGGACTTTTCCCAAAGAACCAAAACACAACCAACCAAAAAGATGTGTGCATACCTATGTTCATAGCAGCACAATTTGTATTAGCCAAAACCTGGAAGCAACCCAGGTGTCCAAAAACAGATGAGTGGCTGAGCAAGTTGTGGTCTATATACACAATGGAATACTACTCAGCTATTAAAAATGGTGATTTCACTTTCCTTTAAAAAGAAAATTTAATTATTTATTTATTTTCTCTTTTGTTGTCCCTGCTTTTTTTATTGTTGTTGTAGTCACTTTTTTTTAATTGGGAAATTAATGTTTTACATTCAACAGTAAGTATAATAGTTTGTACATGCATAACATTCTCCAGTTTCCCATATAACAATGCAACCCCCACTAGGTCCTCTGAATCCTTCTTGGACCTGTATTCTCCCCACCCACCCACCCACCCCAGTGTCTTTTACTTTGGTGCAATAAGCCAATTCCAGTTCAGGTTCTACTTGTGTTTTCTTTTCTGATCTTGGTTTTCAACTTCTGCCTGAGAGTGAGATCATCCCATATTCATCCTTCTGTTTCTGACTTATTTCACTCAACATGATTTTTTTTTTAACTTTTTTTTTTATTGGGGAATTAATGCTTTACATTCAACAGTAAATACAATAGTTTGAACATGCATAACATTCCCCAGATTCCCATTTAACAATACAATCCCCACTATTTCATTCATCATTTTTCATGAACCTGTATTCTCCCCACCCACCCACCCACCCCAGAGTCTTTTACTTTGGTGTAATACTCCAATTCCATTTCAGGTTCGACTTGTGTTTTCTTTTCTGGTCTTGTTTTTCAACTTTGACCTGAGAGTGAGATCATCCCATATTCATCCTTCTGTTTGACTTATTTCACTCAACATGATTTTTTCAAGGTCCATCCAAGATCGGCTGAAAACGGTGAAGTCACCATTTTTTACAGCTGAGTAGTATTCCATTGTGTATATATACTACAACTTGCTCAGCCACTCATCTGTTGTTGGACATCTGGGTTACTTCTAGGGTTTGGCTATTACAAATTGTGCTGCCAAGAACATATGTGTACACAGATCTTTTTGGATGGGTGTGTTGAGTTCCTTAGGATATATCCCCAGGAGAGAAATTGCAGGATCATAGGGTAGGTCCATTTCTAGCCTTCTGAGAGTTCTCCAGACTGTTCTCCACAGAGGTTGGAGACAAATGACATTCCCACCAGCAGTGTAGGAGGGTTCCTTTGACCCCACACCCTCTCCAGCATTTGCTGCTGTTACCTTTTCTGATGTATGACATTCTCACAGGAGTGAAGTGGTATCTCATTGTTGCCTTTATTTGCATTTCTCTGACAATCAGAGACTTGGAGCATTTTTCATGTGTTTCTCGGCCATTTGGATCTCTTCTGTGGTGAATATTCTGTCCATGTCCTCCCCCCATTTTTGGATGGGGTTATTTGTTGTCTTGTTGTTGAGTTTGGCAAGTTCTTTATATATGTTGGTTATTAAGCTCTTATCTGATGTATGGCATGTAAAGATCTTCTCCCATTCTCTGAGGGGTCTCTTGGTTTGGGTAGTGGTTTCTTTTGCTGTGCAGAAGCTTTTTAATTTGATGTAGTCCCATAGGTTTATACTTGCCTTAGTCTTCTTTGTAATTGGATTTGTTTCATTGAAGATGTCTTTAAAATGTATGCGGAAAAGAGTTCTGCCAATATTTTCCTCTAAGTATCTGATAGTTTGTGGTCTAACATCCAAGTCCTTGATCCACCTGGAATTTACTTTTGTATTTGGTGAAATAGAGTGGTTCAGTTTCATTCTTCTGCATGTTTCAACCCATTGTTTCCAACACCATTTGTTGAAGAGACTCTGCTTTCCCCATTTAATAGTCTGAGTCCCTTTGTCAAAGATTAGATGTCCATAAGGTGTGGGGGCTCTGTTGTAGTTACTATTGTTGCTGTTATTGATGTTTTTTTTGCTATTGATGCTATTAGATAGGACAGAAAGAAATGAAGAGAGGAGGGGAAGACAGAGAGGGGGAGAGAAAGATAGACACCTGCAGACCTGCTTCATTGCCTGTGAAGTGACCCTGCACAGGTGGGAAGTGGGGGTTCAAACCGGTATCTTTAAGCCATTCTTGCACTTTGTGCCATGTGCACTCAACCCACTGTGCTACTGCCAGACCGCCTAAATTGTGCCCCTCTTATCCCACAACCTTGTTGTTCATTATTAAATCACTAATAAAAAGAAAAGTTGAAAAATAAGAAAACACAAAGCAGAACTTGGACTGGAGTTGGTGAATTTCACCAGAGTAAAAGATTCTGAGGTTGGGCAGAGGTTCAGTTCCTGGAACATGATGGCAGAGGAGTACTTAGAGGGGGTTGAATTGTTATACAGAAAACCAAGTAACGTTACACATGAACAGAATACTGTATTTTACTGTTGACTGTAAACTATTAATCCCCCAAATAAAGAAGAAATAGAAAAAATACCTTATATAAAAAAATGTACACTGTTCAAGCCTTGACTTTGTAGTAATTTTTAATGTAGTGATAGATAACTATCATAGTTGTGAAATCTCCTAACTTCCAACAATAATTAAAAGTCAAGGTAGTGGCAGTCAGGTGGTAGCGCAGTGGGTTAAGCGCACATGGCGTGAAGAGAAAGGACCTGCTTAAGGATCCCGGTTCAATCCCCCAGCTCCCCACCTGCAATGGAGTTACTTCATAGGTGGCGAAGCAGGTCTACAGGTGTCTATCTTTCTCTCCCCCTCTCTGTCTTCCCCTCCTCTCTCCATTTCTCTCTGTCCTATCTAACAATGAAGCCATCAATAATAACTACAACAACAATAAAAAAACAACAAGGGCAACAAAAGGGAGAATAAATAAATTTTTTAAAAAATGTCAAGGTAGTAGTCAATCACTGAATTTTTTTTTCACTACAGAGGGTATTATAATGGTGTTTCACTTGCCAAGGAACTCAAAACAATTCCTGGGTTAAAATTAATCACAGAAAACTAAAATGTCTTCACTGAAAGTTAGAACGTTCAGGATGTGTGTATGTAGTTGATATAAGCTTGAATCAGGAGGATATCTGTATTCCAACATTTTTGAAAATCTGCTATCTAATGTACTATTCCAGGCTAACTAGATGGTCCCCACACTTTCTGGGCTTCTAAACATTCCAGGAGAAGAATGCCCTACAGAAGGGTGACTAGTGACTTTGTCAAAACTTTGTTTCCTGGGAAATGAACACATCAAAAGTATTTTCATGTGAATCACTCCAGTGAATTAACAGGAGTGCTCAAGGCCTGAGGTTTAAAGATTTGGGGGCTAGGTATTAACATACGAGGAATGTCCAGAAAGAAACTGATGTTCCCATGGCACAAAGAACACCACACAATTGTTATCTCACAATACCTCTTTCTCTGTTTTTAATTTCTTTATTGGAGGATTAATAATTTATAGTCAACAGTAAAATGCAATAGTTTGTACATGTGTAACATTTCTCAGTTTTTCACATTTCCATTCAACCTCCACTAAGTCCTCCTCTGCCATCATGTTTCAGGACCTGAACACACACACCTCACCCCAAAGTCTTTTACTTTGGTGTAATACACAAACTCCAGTCTAAGTTCTGCTTTGTGTTTTCCCTTCTGATCTTGTTTATCAGCTTCTGCTTATGAGTGAGATCATCCCATATTCTTCCTTCTCATTCTGGCTGATCTCACTTAACATGATTCCTTCAAGCTCCCGTCAAAATGAGGTGAAGAAAGTGAAACCACGGGAGTCGGGAGCAGGTTAAGCACACGTGGCACAAAGTTCAAGGACCTGCAGGGAGTCCCACCTATAGGGGTGTCAGGCATTAAGCCAGCCCCCCCTCCATCCTGCATTGCTGATAGTATGGCCTATTTACATAATCATTGTTTTGCCTGAAAGATCCCCACCCATTGATCTATCTTCTTTCTATTTTGAGACCCGCCCTGCCTGCAGGGTAACATTAATCCCACCAGTTAAAACCATCACAAGAGTTGCTAAGGAAGTTCTACCTTCCCAGCATACCTTTTTCCTTTCTCCACCCCCTTTCCTAGCCATTTCCGTTTCTGACTTGCCATTTCCAGTTTTATCCTATAAAAGCCACTTCTGTTTCTGGTTTCTCTCTCTCCCGAATCCTTACCTACAGGAGGTTGAGGCATGCAGACCAGGAGGTGGATGCCGGCCATAACGGTTTTGGGTTCCATGTGACCTAACCTGCAGCACTCAGGCCCAACTCTGGGGCTCCCCCATGAATAAAGATTTGTATTGCTACAGCCACGAACTTGGTTCCTGGATCACCTCTCCTGCCTGTGAAGCTAGCCCAGCAAAGGGGGTTACTTCACAAGTGGTAAAGCAGGTCTGCAAGTGTCTATCTTTCTCTCCCCCATCTCTGTCTTCCCCTCCTCTCTTCACTTTTCTCTGTCCTATCCAACAACAATGACATCAAAAACAACAAAATAATAACCACAACAATGATAAAACAACAAGGGCAACAAAAAGCGTGAGTGGGGCGAATGGCCTCCAAGAGCAGTGGATTCATGGTGCAAGCACAGAGCCTCAGTGATAACCCTGGAGGCAAAAACATAAAATAAAATATTAAAAAAAAGTTTTAAAAGAGGGGTACAATTCATACAATTCCCACCACCAGAGTGTTATATCCCATCCCCTCCATTAGAAGATTCCCTATTCTTTGTTCTTTTGAGAGTATGGACCAAAGATCTCTATGGGGCACAGAAGGTACGAGTCTGACTTCTATAATTTCTTCTCCACTGAACATGGGTGTTGAGAGTTATATCCATACACCCAGCCTATCTAGTGGGATAGGGCTCTGGGGAGGTAGGGTTTCAGGATACATTGTTGAGATCATCTGCCCAGGGAAGTCAGGCTGGTTTCATGGTAGTATTTTTCACTTTCTGTCTATGAGTGAGATCATTCTATATCCATTCTTCTTTTTCTGACTTATCTCACTTAACATGATTCCTTTAAGCTCCATCCAAGATCAAGTGAAAAAAGTGAGATCACCATTTTAAATAGCTGAGTAATATTCTATTGTGTATATATATATGACAACTTTCTCAGTCACTCATCTGTTGTTGGACACCTGGGGATCTTACAGGTTTTGGCTATTACAAATTGTGCTTCTTTGAACATATGTAAACAAAAATCTTTCTGGACGGGTGTGTTGGGTTCCTTAGTATATATCCCCAGGAGAGGAGTTGCAGAGTCATAGGGAAGGTCCACTTCTAGCCTTGTGAGAATTCTCCAGACTGTTCTCCATAGGGGTTGGATCAATTTACATTCCTACCAGCAGTGCAGGAAGGTTCCTTTGTCCCCACAACCTCTCCAGCATTTATTGCTGCTACCTTTTCTGAAGTATGACATTCTCACAGGAGTGAAGTGGTATCTCACTGTTGTCTTTATTTGCATTTCTCTGACAGTCAATGACTTAGAGCACTTATTCATGTTTGTTGGCCTTTTGGATCTCTTTGGTGAATATTCTGTTCATAACCTCCCTATTTTTTGGATGAAGTCATTTGTTTTCTTGTTGCTGAGTTTGGTGAACTCTTTACGTATTTTGGCTACTAGTCTCTTGTCTGATGTATGACCTATAAAGATCTCCCATTCTATAAGGGGTTTCTTTGTCTGGGTGGTGGTATCTTTTGCTGTGCAGAAGCTTTTTAATTTGACGTAGTCCTATTGGTTTATTTTTTTATTTGGTCTAATTTGTAATTGGATTTGTATCAGTGAAGATGCCTTTAAAATTTAGATGGAGGGAGCTGGGTGGTAGCACAGTGGCTTAAGTGCACGTGGCACAAAGCACAAGGACCTGCGTAATGATGCTGGTTCGAGCCCCCAGCTCCCCACCTACAGGGAAGTCACTTCACAAGCGCTGAAGCAGGTCTGCAGGTGTCTATCTTTCTCTCCCCTTCTCTGTCTTCCCCTCCTCTCTCCATTTCTCTCTGTCCTATCTAACAATGACGACATCAATAACAACAATAATAACTGCAACAACAATCATGACAAGGGCAACAAAAGGGAAAATAAATAAATAAATATAAACAAATTTAGATGGAAAAAGAGTTCTGCCAATATTTTCCTAAAAGTATTTGATAGTTTCTGATCCAAGTCCTTGATATATTTAGAATTTACATTTGTGTTTGGTGAAATGTGGTGGTACAGTTGCATTCTTCCACATGTTTCAACCTAATTTTTCCAAACCCATTTGTTTTTCCCATTTAACAATCCTTTTCCCCATTTAACAATCTAAGCACTTTTGTCAAAAATTAGATGTCCATAGGTGTGGAGGCTTATTACTGGGCTCTCGATTCTATTCCACTAGTCACCATATCTATTTATGTTCCAGTTTTGATTATAATGGCCCTATAATACAATTTGAGATCTGAGCGTGTGATGCCTTCAGCTCTGTTCTCTCTTCTCAAGGTAGTTTTGGCAATTCCAGGTCTTTTCTGGTTCCAGGTAGACATTTGTAATTTTGTTCCATTCTAAAAAAATTGGTTGGGATCTTGATGGGGATTGCATTAAATTTGTATATGGCTCTGAGTAGCATATTCATTTTGATTATGTTAATTCTTCTAACCCATGGACATAGAATATATATTTCCACTTCTTTGTGTCTTCCCCTATTTATTTGAATAGTGACTCATAATTTTCAATATACAAGTCTTTCACTTCTTCTGTTAGGTTTACTCCTAGATATTTTGCTGTTTTTGTTGCTATAGTAAAAGGGTACCCTTAGCATCTTAGTTCATAAACACATAGGCTTTCTCAATCCCATGTGAAGCTTAGGAAATGGGAAAGGACAGCACTGTAGTACACCACAGACTCAACCGAGGGTAAGTAAGCACTGACTGTTTAAAGGTGAAAATATCATTTTCAGTAGAATAAAAACAGTATTAAAATGACAAATATGGGATGATAGATGACATAGTGGGGGTTGTATTGTTAAATGGGAAACTGGGGAATGTTATGCATGTAAAAACTATTGTTTTTACTGTTGAGTGTAAAACATTAATTCCCCAATAAAGAAATAAATTTAAAAAAAGACAAATATGTTATCCACTGACAAATAGCTACCTTGCACCAAATATATATAGATACACATAGACATATACATAAAGCTATACAAATATTGTTTAGTTTCCCAACTACTGAAAGCAGAATTTAGTGAATGAAAGTGAGTAACCCTCCTTTCAACTGTATATTACTCCTCACAGCCAAGGCCCAGTATTTCTCATATGTTTTAAAATGATCCTTAGGGGGAAAAAAAACTTAATGACGTGTCAGTAAAATAGTAAATAACATTTTAAAAGCACTGACCGGGGTCAGGTGGTGGTGCACCTGGTTAAGTGCACACATCACGGTGTGCAAGGCCCAGGCAAGCCCCTGGTCTCCACCTGCAGGGGGAATGCTTCATGAGTGGTGAAGCATTCTCTCCATCTCTATCTCTCCATCTCCTCTCTCAGTTTCTCTCTGTCTCTATCCAATAATAAAATTAATAAAAATATTTTAAAAAGATAAAAAGTACTGACCCCTCTAGCATGGTGAGGTACTTGCTACATAGTCATAGTTTCTCAGTCTGAGCACTTTGGACATTTTGAGCTAGTCCAATTTTGCTAGAGGGGCTAACCTGTGCCTTGTAGAGCCAGGTCACCTTCCCCTCACCATGAAATCCACAAATGACAATTAGACCTTGTCAAATGTTCCCTGGAGAGGAGAGCAAACTCTCCCCAGATCGTTACTACCACTCAACACTTTATCAGCCTATTCACATGTAGTTATCTCACTTTTTAATTTATTTATTTTTTCCACCCGGGTTATCACTTAGGATTTGACGCCTGCACAACAAATCCACCACTGGCGGCAGTCAGTTTTCTCCCCTTTCCTTTCCTTTATTCGAGAGGGCAACCACTGAGGCATCTCTGCATCCTTATAGACACACTAAAGGGAATAAGTTAGTTGTTTTGTTTTTATTAAGTTGAACCACTTAGCTAAATGTCAGCTATTTTGTAAAGAAAATTCAAAAGGTTCACTTTTCTATAGCCAATTTATTTTTAAAAGTTCAGCCCTCTCTACACAAGGTGTGAACAATCTCATTGAGGTATTACTATTCAAATGAGTTAGTTTATTTGTTTTAGTTATCTGATGCAGAATTCTTGACTCATCCTTTCTGTTTATTTAATTGCCACTTCATGATGGAACCAAGTTTTGGCTGTAACTTGAGCCAAAGAAAATAGTTGTACGTTTTACAGAGTCTGCCCACAGGGTCAATGCTTTTCAAAAGTTCTACTCTCTGCAAAGAATTTTTTTTTTCACTCTGATGGGAAAAAAAATGACTAACCACTGACAGGCAACTTGCTCTGTGATGCTCTGAGGAATGAAACATTACCTGTTTGGTGAAGCAACATTACATAAGTGCTGTACCCAGCCCCTTCTACCAAATGATTCATCGGTTTCATAGGGTCATTTGTCAACATCATTATCCTGATCACTACCAATTAGCCTTTGGAAGGCATCCACATGGGGATGACGGTGTGCCTGGTGCTTCCTAGGACACAAGGAAGACAAAGAGAGCAACTTATAAAGTAAACTGTTGGAACTGCGCATTTGAATATGAAATACAGTGTAAACATACCAGTAAGTCCAAGCCTACCTGGGTCACACCAAGTAGAATACATACATAGAAACTCACCCTTGAACTCCACAATGGCTATTTGTGTTGCAATAAAGGATAGGCAGGTGGTTTTTCCACACAAAAGAAGTTGAGTCAAGCTCCCAGACTCCTTGGGAATCCCAGCACTAACCTAAAGGCACGGGAGTGCATTCATAGGTCATTGAAGTAAACCAGCAAGTCTCTACAGATTTGGAAAATTTGAAGATTTCAAGAAAGACCAAGCAGGTGAAGACATGTGGATTTCAGAGACTGTCATAGGAAATTCTAGGAAAAAGAAACTTAAAACTATTCCAAAAGGAAAATTACATAAATGTTTTCCTGTTAGAAGCCTAATAAAAGAGACTCTAAGTGGGCCCTGGAATTGAGCTGATAATTGTCTTCTCCGTCATCACCCTTCTAATTTCAAGGTGCTCCCTGCTGCTTTATGCCCTCTTCAATTCCACCTTGTACCAGATAGACAGGATAAAAAGAAAAAGAAAAAAAACATAAAAATTCACTTGTATCTGTCTGAAAATACATTCAAGCTTTTCTCTCTCCCCCCCCCTTCTCTGTCTCTCTCTGAATGAAGAAGTAAAAATAACTCATGATAAATAACTAGGAGCAGTAAAAATAACTCATGTGTGAGACCCTGACTCTACACAAAGTAAAGCTTATTGATATGCGATTTTATCACATCTATAAAATGTCTGCACACAACAGCTACACAAATGTTTGTTTGAATAACTGGGGACTGAAACATATCCAAACTCATAAAGCTGACAAATGCCTAAGTAGTAAGTAAATAAGAATGTAGTTGCCACTTCCACTTTTTTTTTTCCTACTAGAGAATTGGTTTCTAGTAGTTTTGTGGTATGGGACTTTCTGGTTCTCTAGATATAGGATCATATCATCTAAAAATAATGCTAGTTTAATGTCTTCCTTTTTTGATGTAAATCCCTTTGATATCTGGCAAGGACTTCTAGGTCTATATTGAATTATAGTGCTGAGAGTAGATAACTAGATTATCTAGTTTCAGATTTTAAGAGGAAAGCTTTCAGTTTTTCCCCATTGACTATGATGTTATTCATGAATCTAACAAAGATAGCCTTTATTGTGTTAGCAAATTATCATTCTATTGCCAATTTCTTAATGGTCTTTATCATAAATGGATGTTGGATCTTGTCAAATGTTTTTTCATCATCAATTGATATAACCATGTGGTTCTCATCTTTTTGTTGATGTTGTGTATTACACTGATTAGTTTGCAAATACTGAATCTTTAAAAAATTTCACTGGGGGATTAATGGTTTACAGTTGACAGTATAATACAATAGTTTGTACATGGGTAACATTTCCCAGATTTCCACATAACAATTCAGTCCCCACTAGGTCCTCCTCTGCCATCATGTTCCAGGACCTAAACCCTCCCTGAATAATTTTTCTTTCTTTATTTAGAGGGGAAGGAAGAGGGAGAAGTGAAGTTCCTGCCATTGGGACAGAAGGATATTATTAATTTTTCCTCTGCTTCTCTGGAAATAATTCTTGCTTATAAGTAAATCCCACAAAGAAAAAAAGGAAGAATACTCAGAAGCAGTAATAGATGTCAGTATAAGGGACGTGAATGCAAGGCTATAGAAGTGAAGAAAAAGGGCGTCTGGCGGTAGCGCAGTGGGTTAAGGGAAAGTGGTACAAAGCACAGGGACCAGTGTGGGGATCCTGGTTCCAGCCCCCAGCTCCCCGCCTGCAGGGAGTCGCTTCACAGGCGGTGAAGCAGGTCTGTAGGTGTCTATCTTTCTCTCCCCCTCTCTGTCTTCCCCTCCTCTCTCCATTTCTCTCTGTCCTATCCAACAACGAGTGATGTAAACGACAACAATAATAACCACAACAAGACTACAACAAGGGCAACAAAAGGGGAAAAATGGCCTCCAGGAGCAGTGGATTCGTGGTACAGGCACTAAGCCCCAGCAGTAACAACAACAACAAAAAAAAAAAAAAAAAAGGGAAGAAAAATGGGCAAGACAAAAAAAGTGATAGATCAGTAGATAGATAGACAGACAGACACATGGTCAACTCATATCAGTAACCTTGTAAGAACTATTGCAATTTCTTCTGGAGGATGATGGCAGCACAGAACTCTGATGGTAAGAATAGTGTGAAATTATACCCCTTATTATCTTACTATTTTGTAAATAACTAATAAATTTTTTAATAAATAAATCCCACTTGTTTGGGTTTTTTTTTTTTTTTTTTGGTGAAGTTTTTTCTTTATGTGATACTGGATTCAGTTTGCCAAAATCTTATTGAGGCTTCTTGATGAATGTTCATCAGTGATCTAGACCTATAGTTTTCTTTCTGGGTAGAGTACTTACTGTCTTGCTTTTGGGATCTGAGTGATGTTAAACTCATAGAATGTGTCTGAGAGTGTTTCCTTCACTTCACTTTCTTTAAAGAGTTTGAGAAGAATTGGTCTTACAGAATTCATTAGTACAACCTTTTCCACAAATTCTTTTTAAAAAATATTTATTTATTTATTTTCCTTTTTGTTGCCCTTGCTTTTGTTGTTGGTGTTGTAGTTATTACTGTTGTTGTTATTGATGTCATCATTGTTGGATAGGACAGAGAGAAGTAGAGAAAGGAGGGGAAGATAGAGAGGGGAAAGAAAGAAAGATAGACACCTGCAGTCTTGTTTCACCGCCTGTGAAGCGACTCCTCTGCAGGTGGGGAGCCAGCCCGGGGCTCGAACTGGGTCCTTACCACCAGTCCTTGCACTTTGCTCCACACGCACTAAACCCCACAATCAAATTTTTTGATAGAATTTTGGTTACTGCTTCAACTTGTGCACTAGTGATTGACTTGTTGAGACTATCTACATCTTCTGTCAGGCTTGGCAGGTGATATGACTCTGAGATTGTGTCCACTTCATCTGGGTTGTCCACTTTGTTTGCATAGAGAAGTCCACATAGTGGTCCGGGAGGTGGCACAATAGATAAGGTGCTGAACTCTCAAATATGAGGTCCAGATTTCAATCCCTGGCAGCACATGTAGAACCAGAGAGACATCTGGTTATTTCTCTTTCCTTCAATCCCTCTCATTAAGTAATAAATACATAAAATCAAAAAAAAATAGTAAAAATAAAAATTATTTTTTAAAAAAGAAAAGTCCATCTGATTTGTAATTTCACTTCTCTTATTGCTGATTGTTTTTATGATAACTTTCTCTATTTTTGCTTGAGGAATCTAGCCATTGATGGATCTGTCTTCTCTTGTTTGTTTATCTGTTTACTATATTTTTTTTTATCTGCTCAGATCCAGATTATGGTGATGCAGGGGATTGAACTTGAGACCTCAGGGCCTCAGACATAAGATTTTTTTTTCAACACAGCCATTATGCTATCTCCCTCACTTTTTATCCATTTTGTTAATCTTGGTGTTATTCTTGGTTTCATTGATCTTTTTGAATCATCTTTTATTTTTCTATCTCATTATTTTTTGTTTGTTTTTTCCCTTGTTTTAATGTTGTGGTTATTATTGTTGTTGTTATTGATGTTGTCGCTGTTGGATAGGACAGAGAGAAATGGAGAGAGGAGGGGACGACAGAAAGGGGGAAAGACACCTGCAGACCTGCTTCACCACCTCTGAAGCGACTCCCCTGCAGGTGTGGAGCCAGGGGTTGGAACCAGAATCTTTTCGCCAGTCCTTGCACTTTGCGCCACCTGTGCTTAACCCGCTACGCTACCGCCCAACTCCCCACTATCTCATTATTTTTGCTCTGATTTTATTTTTTTTGTTAAATGTATTTTATTTATTTATTGGATAGAGAAAGAGAGAAATTAAGAGAGGAGGAGACACCTGCACAGTGCTTTTTAATTTCTTTTGTTTTGTTTTTAGCTTGTTTTTATTTATTTATTATTTTATTAGTGATTTAATAATGACTGACAAGACTGTAGGATAAGAGATGTACAATTACATACAATTCCCACCACCAGAGTTCCATATCCCACCCCCTCCATTATGCTATCTACCCCTGCCCTCTGCTATGTATTTTATGAACACAATTGGAATGTTTAAAAATATTTACTTATTTATTCTCTTTTGTTGCCCTTGTTTTTTATTGTTGTAGTTATTATTGTTGTTGTTATTGATGTTGTTGTTGTTGTATAGGACAGAGAGAAATGGAGAGATGAGGGGCAGACAGAAAGAGGGGGAGAGAAAGACAGACACTTACAGAGCTGCTTCACCGCCTGCTTCACCCTGCAGGTGGGGAGCCAGGGGTTTTAACCGGGATCCTTATGCAGGTCCTTGTGCTTTGCACCACCTGTGCTTAACAAATGCAAAGAAACTCTCCTGCCCGAAGCTCCAAAGTCCTAGGTTCAGTCCCCTGCACCAGAGCTGAGCAGTGCTCTGGTGTTTCTCACTGTGTCTTTCTCTCTCTGCATCTGTCTCAAAAAGAAAAATAAATAAAATATTTAAAAATAATAATAATAAAATACCTAGCAGAGAGGTTCTCAATGTTGTAAAACAGTAATTCAGTTTTGCTTATAAAATGTGGCAGCAGGGCAGGGGGTATATAGCAAAATGGTTATGCAAAGAAACTCTCATGCCTGAGACTCTAAAAGTCTCGGGTTCAATCCCCCACACCACCATAAGCCAGAGATGAGTAGTGCTCTGGTCACAAAAAAAACAAGCAAACCAAAAAAAAAAAAAAAAAAACAGTGCTAGCTTAGATATTTTGAATAGATACATATTTTCATTCACTGAAGATGGCAGTAAAACATTGGGGTAATGTTTTTCATCAAAAGTTCCAGGAATCAGTTCTATAGGAAAAGACACACACAATATGAATGTGCAAAGATATTAATGGAGATATTGTTTCTAAGTCAAAAATAAAAATAAATGAAATGTCCACCAATAAAATCAAAAGAGGCTACTCAAAGAATTGTGACGTGGTTGAAGAATGGAATATTGTACATAGTGACAAAGAAAGATGTCTATGGGAAATGAGTGGATCTAAAATAGATTACCTGGCCAGGGTAGTGGTGCGTCTCATAGAATGTACACATTATCATACGTTAAGGACCAGGTTCAAGCCTTCAGACCCCACCTGTAAGGGGAGAAGCTCTATGAATGATGGAGCAGTGTAGCCAGTGTTTCTCTTTCTCTGTCACTCTCAATCCCCCCCCCCCTTCCTTTCCCAATTTCTCTCTATCTCAACCCAAAAGAAAAAAGAAATGGCCACGGGGAGTCGGGCGATAGTGCAGCAGGTTAACAGCAGTTGGTGCAAAGCGCAAGGACCAGTGTGAGCCCCCGGCTCCCTACCTGCAGGGAAGTTGCTTCACAAGCAGTGAAGCAGGTCTGCAGGTGTCTATCTTTCTCTCCCCTCTCTGTCTTCCCCTTTCTCTCTCCATTTCTCTCTGTCCTATCCAACAATGATGACATCAATAACAATAACAACTACAACAATAAAAAAGGGAAACAAAAGGGACTAAATAAATATTTTTAAAAAGAAAGAAAAAAGAAAAGGTCACCAGGAGCTATAGATTCATCATTCAAGTACTGAGACCCAGCAACAACCCTAGTGACAACTTAAAAATAAAATAGATTACTTATAGATGGCATAGATGGCTTTGCATTATTTAATATCATTTATGGCCCTAGATATTATAGAAGATAGGCTTTGTGCTCACTCTATAAACATGAACATTTACCCTCTTGAGAAAGTACTCTAAAGTGGTGACAATATTCTGGGTAAAAGCTTAAAGTAAAAAAAAAAAAGTCAAAAAAAAAAAAGAAAAAATAAATTAATTAATTAATTAAAAAAAAAAAGCTTAAAGTCATCATCATTCTGACACTATCTGTTTTTCCAGTGGAAATACAGTCACTGTTTTCTGTTTAGATAGGGAGGTTGCAAAGGTTAATAGTGAGGTCTGGGGGGTTGGGCTGTAGCAAAGCAGGTTAAGTGCACGTATGTGAAACTCTAGGACTGGAGTAAAGATCCTGGTTAGAGCCCCAGGCTCCCCACCTGCAGGGAGGTCTCTTGACAGCGATGAAGCAAGTCTCCAGGTGTCTATCTTTCCTTCTTTTTAAAAGTTTTTATTTATAAAAAGGAGACACTGATAAAACCATAAGATAAGAGGGGTACAACTTCTCACAATTCCCACCACCAGACCTCCATATACCGTCCCCTCGCCTGATAGCTTTCCTATTCTTTAACCCTCTGGGAGTATGGACCCAGGGTCATTGTGGGATGCAGAAGGTTGAAGGTCTGGTTTCTGTAATTGCTTCCCCACTGAACATGGGCGTTGACAGGTCGATCCATACTCCCAGCCTGCCTCTCTCTTTCCCTAGTAGGGTGGGGATATCTGGGGAAGTGGAGCTCCAAGGCACATTGGTGGGGCTGTAGGTGTCTATCTTTCTCTCCCCTCTTCTGTCTTTCCCTCGTCTCTCCATTTCTCTCTCTCCTAGCCAACAACAATGACAGCAATGACAATAACAACAATGATAAAAAAAACAAGGGCAACAAAAAAAAGGAAAATAAATAAATAAATAAAATATTTTTTTACATAGTGAGGTCTGACCACAGAGACTGCACAGAGGCAGTCAAAGGGTCAATGGAGCCATGGAATAATATCTATAAGATATTAATGAAGATATTGTTTCTAAGTCAAAAACAAAAATACATGAAATGTCCACCAATAAAATAAAAGGAGATTACTCATAGGATTGTGACATAGTTGAAGAATGTAATATCGTACATAGTGACAAGGAAAGATGTCTATGGGAAATGAGTGGATCTGAAATAGATTACCTGGCCAGGGTAGTGGTGCATCTTATAGAGCCATGGAATGACTCCCTGAAGACCAAGGTCTCAGTAGAGTGAGATAGAGCAGACCCAGCTGGCTGAGGACCAGGATGTATGATTAGAGCAGGAACGCCTGAATCCGTTGAGTACATTTGATCCACAAGAAATGAATGGCCCTACATAGCCTTAATGGGCATGTCTTCTGCTTATGTCATTCAGGACTTCACTTTTCCTGATGAAATCCAAAGAAGAAAATTCTGTATTTTCTTCTCTCTCTTTTTTTATTTTTTATTATCTTTATTTATTAGATAGAGATAGCCAGAAATTTTGAGGGTAGGGGAAGATAGAGAGGAGAGACAGCCCTGCTTCACTACTTGGGAAGGTTTTACTCTGCAGGCTAGGGACCTGGGGCTTAAACCCAGGTCCTTGTGCACTGTAGTGTATGCACTCAACCAAGTGTGCCACTGCCTCCCCCCCCCACATTCTGTATTTTTCTAAAACTCATAAAGAATGGAATGACTACATGAGAACCCACAAAATGAAATACAGCTGAGATCATTATGTCATCTGGAAGAAAGGGAATGCAGGTCTTCACATTATTCAAAAAGAATGTCTGATTAATGACTAATATTTCTATGGATGCCAGCTCTCCCAGTAAAGGGAGTATTACCAGTGTCTGTTCATCATTGATTCATCCACAGTGGGCTTAGCAGAAAAGGGATTCAACAAAGACTGTAGAATAAAAAGTAAAGCATCGATTCCTGAATCCAGCCACTGTGCTGCCATTATTTGTACTCTCCCCACATTTGTACTTTACACAGTATCTCCAGAAGAATCAGAGTGGAGATCTTGACAAAGGAGGAAATAGAACCAACACTCAAACCCCTCACATCTGGCTAAACAGCTGGTAGTAAGGATAAGATCCAGTCACTTGTGTAACTCGGAACTCAGGTCTGACACTCTAGGCCAGTAGTGAGTCAGGCCTAAACTCTATAAGACTGTCTCCCACCCACAACTTTCTTTCACTTGGCATTGGAATCATATAAGTCTATCACCCTCGTCAGAGGATTTCGGATCAATTCATAGGTCCAAGTGAATTCTCTCGAAGGGTTGAACCCTCTAGGGGTTCAATGAAGAAGAAATGGAAAAAAAAAAAATCTGAGTAACCAAGAGGTGGTATAACTGGTTACAGTGCACAAAGACCCAAGCTCCTGATCCCCACCTGCAGGGGAAAAGTTTCACTAGTAGTGAAATAGGGCTACAGATGTCTCTGTCTCTTTCCCTCTCTATTTCCCCCTCCTTCTCAGTTTCTTTCTGTCTCTATCTAATAAATTAATATGTAAAAAAAAAAAATCTGATGGAGGACCACCCTAGTGGGAATTGTGCCAGCTCCCAGAGTCTTATGATTAACGGAGACTATATTACCAGAGTAAAGTTTAATATTTCTCTAACATGGCTGTTATTGTTGCCATTAATGTTGTTGGATAGGGCAGAGAAAAATGGAGAGAGGAGGGGAAGACAGAGAGGGGGAGAGAAAGATAGACACCTACAGACCTGCTTCACTTCTTGTGAAGTGACCCCCCTGTAGGTGGAGAGCCAGGGGCTCAAACCAAGATCCTTTTTTTTTTTTTCCTTTTTGTTGCCCTTGTTGTTGTAGCCTCATTGTGGTTATTATTATTGCCATTGTTGATGTTGTTCGTTGTTGGATAGGACAGAGAGAAATGGAGAGAGGAGGGGAAGACAGAGGCGGGAGAGAAAGACACCTGCAGACCTGCTTCACCGCCTGTGAAGCGACCGCGGGGACTCTAACCGGGATCCTTACTCCGGTCCCTGCGCTTTGCGCCACATGCGCTTAACCCACTGCGCCACCGCCCGACCCCCCCCCCCCCCCCCCAAACCAAGATCCTTAACGTCCTTGTGCTTTGCGCAGTGGCCTCAAACCAGGATCCTTATGATAGTCCGTGCACTTTGTGTCATGTGCTCTTAACCCGCAGCGTTACCACCTGACCCCCTTCCATAGTTTATTTTTAGGAATTTTTAAATACATTTTTATGGTATTTATTTTTTTATTACTTGTTTATTTTCCCTTCTGCTGCCCTTGTTGTTTTTTTCATTATTGTTGTGGTTATTATTGTTGTTGATGTCGTTGTTGTTAGATAGGACAGAGAGAAATGGAAAGAGGAGGAAAAGACAGAGGGGGGAGAGAAAGATAGACACCTGCAGACCTGCTTCACTGCTTATGAAGTGACTCCCCTACAGGTGGGGAGCCAGGAACTCAAACCGGGATCCTTACGCTGGTCCTTGCACTTTGCGCCACGTGCGCTTAACCTCAGTGCTACCACCCAACTCCCCATAGAAATGTTTTTAGATGGAAGCCTTAGGATGTTCTATAATTTTGGCTATGAAAAGATAGTATTCCCAGCAAAATAACTCTCAGCTCTCCCTTTTCTACCTCAATCAAAATAATAAAACAGGAAGAAGAGAAAGTATAAATGATTTTTTTTCACTTTTTCCTATCCAAAAGGAAAAATGATCAAGCTATTGGTTTCCAAATGTTTACAGAAAACCTTTGGTTGGTACAGGTAAAGTAGGTAAATTAAGCCTGTGTGAAGATTCTTTGTCTCACACCTACAACTTTTCCTCATGTGGATTGAAAATATATTTCTCAAGTCCATCACTTTCCTTGGGAGGATTTCAGATCAATTCACAGGCCCCAGGGAATCCTTGAAGTGGTGAGCCTCCTCTGATAATTAGACCTACTGTGTGCTTAGCAAGGGAAAATGTTGTGGTAGATTTTATGACGGTTGTATTTTTGCAACTCACTGTTAGACAATTAATATCAGTTTTACTTCTCAGGAAGAAATCATTTTATGCATCTTTAGTTTCTTCATGGCTGGGGAAATAATCAGATAAGTAAGATGCAGATTAATGAGAGAAAAAGTAGAGACATTAATTAACAGCATGTGTGGAGTTCCTATACACATGGGAGTTCCATGGATTCAGAAAAAGATTACACACTTCACTTCATAGAACAACCTAAAAAACTTTCTGGTACAAGAGATTTTGTGCGGAAAGATGGACTTAACTAAGATGATTAAAGTTTCACCTTCTCCAGTAAGAAAAAGAAGGTTTGTGAAATGCAAGGCAGTGCCAGGTCATGGTTCAATTTTTTGGGTTGTCTCTCTTTTTTTAATGTATTTATCTTAAAAAGGAGACATTAACAAAACCGTAGGATAGGAGGGGTACAACTCCACACAACTCCCACCACCAGATCTCTATATCCCATCCCCTTCCCTGATAGATTTCCTATTCTTTATCCCTTTGGGAGTATGCACCCAAGGTCATTTTGGGTTGCAGAAGGTGGAAGGTCTGGCTTCTGTAATTGCTTCCCCAAGGAACATGGGCGTTGAAAGGTCGATCCATACTCCAAGCCTGCCTCTCTCTTTCCCTAGTAGAGTGGGGCTCTGGGGAAGCGGAGCTCCAGGACACACCGGTAGAGTTGTCTGTCCAGGGAAGTCTGGTCGGCATCCTGCTAGCATCTGGAACCTGGTGGCTGAGAAGAGAGTTAACATACAAAGCCAAACAAATTGTTGAACAATGGTTGTCTCTTAAGATCTTAGTCAAAGGATTCTGAAGGAAAGCTCTGGATGGTTCACTCTTTCCACTGGCAAAGTTCCCCACCTCAAAGCCAATCAATCCACACTTTGCTATCAGAGGTCCCTTATATAAAACACTGTCAGGGGTGATGACCTTTTACTCTCCTATACTTCCATGATCATTTTTACCACTTTGCTTTTTCTCTACATTGTCCTTCTAGGGTTCTTCTAGGAGGACAGTGGAAGAAAATCGCACATCCGTGGATGAGATAAGCAATGGTAACCATTTGGCTTAGCCTCCCAAGAGGACATCCATAGAGACCCCTTACGCTGCCCTAGTGGGCATTAGCCGAGTTTTAGAATCGACCAAAACAGTGAGTATGGGGTGGTGAGGTAGCAAATTCTGAATCTTGGGGATTCTGTAAAGGATGAATCAATTCTGAATTCCCAGTGTCATTTCTAAGTATCCCAAAAATAATAAGGAAGGATTTTGTGTTTTAAGAGACCCACTCCACCATAAATAAGTGAAGGTTTAGAAGAAAATCCTACAAAACCTATCACAAAAATTAAACTAAATAATATTACCAAATAAGTTATCATAATTCTTGCATGATAATGACTTTGTGACCTATGATATGAAAAATAGAAGTAACCCCAAGACCATCTGAGCTCTAAGACAAGTATCAGCATTTCAAAGGAGTTAGAGCCAAATTAGCAACAATTCACTTTTAGCCTAAGAATTATTTTGCAATAGCACCTACTGTTTATTTACCATACACAAGGAACCCCAACACTATAAAAACAAATATCTGTTTTCAAAATACTTTTGCCAAGAGAGGATAAATATATAACTTAGTTTACTTTAACTTCCCAGTAAAACATTTTTTTCCATATTATTCAAATTATTATTGAATTGTATTTCCCTCTTCTAACTTTGAGAAAAGAAGCGTACCATTTCTCAAATTTTCTCAAATTCTGCTCATTTTCCAAAATCATGAAGCCTTTGTTGGACATTATCACAGAAAACATATGTCAGTAATTTCCTACACTGTCCACATAAATGTAGAAGCTAGGACAAAAGGTCAAGGCCTCATCCCTGTAAGTGGTGAAACAGTGCGGCAGGTCTCTCTTTCTCCCTCTCTATCTTCCCTTTCCCTCTCAATTTCTTTTTTTTTTTATTTTATTTATTTTCTTTATTTATTCCCTTTTGTTGCCCTTGTTTTATTGTTGTAGTTATTATTGTTGTTGTCGTCGTTGTTGGATAGGACAGAGAGAAATGGAGAGAGGAGGGGAAGACAGAGAGGGGGAGAGAAAGGTAGACACCTGCAGACCTGCTTCACCACCTGTCGGGCCGGTAGCGCAGCAGGGGAGTCACTTCACAGGCAGTGAAGCAGGTCTGCAGGTGTCTGTCTTTCTCTCCCCCTCTCTGTCTACCCCTCCTCTCTCCATTTCTCTCTGTCCTATCCAACAACGATGACATCAATAACAACAATAATAACTTCGACAAAAAAACAAGAGCAACAAAAGGGAATAAATAAATATTATTTAAAAAAGAAAAGAAAAAGAAGGGAGAAAGGAAGGAAGGAAAGGAGGGAGAGAAAAGAAGGAAAAAAAGAATGGGAGGCGGGGGGGAGGAAGGAAGGATGAAAAGAGGGCATCACAAATCCACCAGTGGTGGATTTATCCTGCTGACACTAAGACTGGTGGCAATAAAGTCAATAAATAGAACCTGGGACAGTATATGAGTGATCAGCTGCTGTGTTCAGGGACTGGTGACTTCCGAAGATACACAAGCTATATCCACAGTGTAGGTGACAATTAGCCTTGGAAAGGTTGCCTTGTGTAAACCTTGCTCCCTGGAGAGCAAACCTGGAAAGCTAGATAAGAAAGACAAGCCCTGGATCAGATCAAATCAATGGTATTTACAGGCAACAATATTCATACCCCTTTCCCATATTTGGGAGCTACTCTCTTCGCTGATCCAGCTTTCTGGCCCTTTTTCCAGCCATGACATCATCTCCCCAGACAAAAACTTGGATCCACCTGCATAGCAGATGTCAGGTTCAGGGAAAAAAAAAGAAAAAAAAAAAAACTAGTATAATCATGGACTCTTTGGAATACAACTAAAATAGGACTACTAACTTTCTACAAAACAGAGAGCCCCCCCCCCCAACTCTTCATATGAACTATTCCAACCTTTACGTTCATGATTAGTCAACAATTTCTTTGGCTCTATATGTTAACTCTTTTTTTCAGCCACCAGGTTCCAGATGCTAACATGATGTCAAACGGACTTCCCTGGGCAGAAGACCCCACCAATGTGTCCTGGAGCTCCGCTTCCCCAGAACTCTGCCCCACTAGGGAAAGAGAGAGACAGGCTGGGAATATGGATCAACCTGCCATGCCCATGTTCAGCAGGGAAGCAATTACAGAAGCCAGGTCTGCTTTGAGGATCAAGAAGCCAAGACAAGGAGGCAGCAACTTGAGCAATGAGAGAAACATACAGGAAACAAGAAAGCAAACATATATCAGAGTGGCCTCAACAATGGTAGAGAATGTTCCATCCTCCAAAGGGAGGCTGGATTGCAAACTCTATCTACCACCTGAGGAAGATGGGTCCTGAAATTGGGGCAGCTTGGAATGTCCCTACTCATGACCACAGCATGTGAGCTCTGATCTACAGGGATGCAACAGTTACACAGGCTCCTCAGTTGAATATGGAACCCAGATCAAATCGATGGGGTTTACAGTTGTTGTAGATTAACTTAAAAAGAGGTTTGGGGGTTGGGGCTGCTTGCACGAGTAAAAGGATTCACAGCGAGAGCTGGGAACCGGTTTAAACAATACACAGTTTATTAGGGTGAAACAGGTAAAAGGCAAAATAAGCACTTATCATCAAGGGTTAAGTGTACTATAAAAGGGTCTATAAAGTCTGAATATGCTTATCAAAGTTTAGTCCCATAAGATAAACAATTATAAGCTCTGGTAAAGGTTGCTCATGGCTGTAGAGGGGTCTAAAAGTTTACCGGCTAGCAGGGTCCCACGTGTTCAGTTCCCAGGAGAAGTAGTCATGGCGGATGGATGCCTGGAGCACCTCCGCAGAGATGCTTCTGACCAGGAGAAGAAGCCACAGGCAAAGAGAGTCATATGCTCAAAGTCCCCGTGCTTTTATGCAGTCCCTTCTCTGAAACACCTCCCCAGAGCCCCAGGGTGAGGTCATTTGTATGCTAATAGTCCCAAACTCCTGCTGGGGTCACCATATACAGTCAACAGTATTTATATACTTTTCCCATATTTGGGAGCTACTTCTCTTCCCTGATCCAGCTTTCTAGCCCCTTTTCCAGCTATGACATCATCTCCCCAGAGAGTAACTTGGGTCCACCTGCATATCAGATGTCAGGCTCAGGCAGAAACTAGTAAAGTCATGGGCCCTTTGGAATATACCTAAAATAGACCTACTAGCTATCTCAAAAATGGAGACCCTAAATCTTTATCTGCACTATTCCAGTTTTTAGGTTCATGATTAGTTAACAATTTGTTCAGCTTTATATGTTAATTCTTTTTTTTCTCAGCCACCAGATTCCAGATACTACCATGATACCAACTGAACTTCCCTGGGCAGACGACTCTACCAATGTGTCTTGGAGCTCTGCTTCCCCAGAGCCCTTCCCCACTAGGAAAAGAGAGAGTCTGGGATTATGGATCAACCTGCCAACACCCATGTTCAGCAGGGAAGCAATTACAGAAGCCAGACCTTCCACCTTCTGCACAAGAATGGGAAAGCTATCAGGGGAGGGGATGGGATACAGAGTTCTGGTGGTGGGAATTGTGTGGAGTTGTACCCCTCTTATCCTATGGTCTTGTCGGTGTTTCCATTTTATAAACAAAAAAATTTTTTTTAATTACTTAAAAGAAAAAAAAGAAAACCTCAGCAAAACAACCAAGATATATACTGAGATTTCCTTTGCTTTGGGATATATATATATATATTTTTTTCCCTTTTGTTGCCCTTGTTTTTTATTGTTGTAGTTATTATTGTTACTGATGTTGTTGTTATTGGATAGGACAGAGAGAAATGGAGAGAGGAGGGGAAGACAGAGGGGGGAGAGAAAGACACCTGCAGACCTGCTTCACCACCTGTGAAGGGACCCCTCTGCAGGTGGAGAGCAGGGTGCTCAAACCGGGTTCCTTACGACAGTCTTTGCGCTTTGCGCCATCTGCACTTAACCTGCTGCACTACTGCCCGACTCCCTGTTTTGGTTTTTGAAGGAGTCGTGCTATGCTGGTGGTGCTTGATTATACAATTTTATTATTATTCTTTTTGTGGTCTCAAATTATTTAAAAGTATCATCTCTACACATGAACTTAAAAAGAAAAGATAGGAGCTGTTTCTAAGACTTGTGAGAACTAAGGCTATTATCTGTGAAAGGTGGTAGAATGGGGACACAGAACTTTGGTGGTGGGTGTGGTATGAGCAATACCCTGTAATCTTACTAACTTGTAATCTACTATTAGTCACAAGTTTTAAAAAAATGAAAAAATAAAAGTATCATGGTGCATGTGTTTCTGGAATGGGTGAATGAACTGCCCATGTGCAATCCCCTAAGTTTCTCAAAACAATGAGTCACCAAAGTATTGTCATCAGTCGTAGGTTTAAAAATCTGGCAATGACTCAATTGTAGATAAGGAGCAGAGTTCTTATTACTGAGAAATAATCAGGAAAGTAAATACCCAGGAGGCATAAAGCAAACACTTTAGCAGCTGCAGGGATGGGAAGATGTGCGGAGCCCAGCCCTTTGCAGGCAACATGCCTTCTGTGAGGCTCACTGGTCTTTGCTTCTTTCAGCAGATCATGAAGTAAGCAAGCATCAGCATCAAAGCCGGAAAGCTGCCTTGGGAATCTTTGATGTTCTATCTTAAAATTCTCCCTCTCTTCCTCTTCCCCTCTCTCTCTCTCTCTCTCTTCCTCTCCCTCTCTCTCTCTTCACATATCCTTATGCCTTCTAGTACCTATCGCCCAGCTTGCCTAGTAAATGACAGGGACTCAGAATGAGAGAAGAATATCCCCCAAGGTCAGCTTCAGTACTACTCTAAGTCTTGCTGGTCTCAAGTACATTTAAGTTATCTCCTTTTGTTTTTTAAATTATTATCTTTATTTATTTATAGGATAGAGACAGTCAGAAATCGAGAGGGAAGGGAGAGATAGAGAGGATGAGAGACAGAGACACCTGCAGCTCTGCTTCACCACTTGTGAAGCTTCTCCCCTGCAGGTGGGGACTGAGGGCTCGAACCTGGGTCCTTGCACATTGTAACATGTGTGCTCAACCAGGTGCACCACCACCCAGCCCCTCATTTAAATTATCTCTTCACTTTAGCCCCCCGCCACCCCCCGCCCACTTTTGCATACTGCACTTTTGTGACTCACATCTATAAAATGGAGCATATAGTGGTCCGGGAGGTGGCGCAGTGGATAGGGCTTCAGACTCTCAAGCATGAGGTCCCCAGTTCAATTCCCGGCAGCACATGTACCAGAGTGATGTCTGGTTCTTTCTCTCTCTCCTATCATTTCTCATGAATAAATAAATAAAATATAAAAAAATGGAGCATATAATTGCATTCATTTCCTAATGAGATGAGTGGATCTCCTGGCTGGCTGCATCTTGTTAGAAAAGCACATACTGAGACCTCAGGCACCCTACCTGCATGGACCCAGGCTCAGACTCCGGGTCCCAAGCTTCAGGGGGGTGGGGGAGCTACACAAGCAGCAGAGCAGTGATGCAGGTACCTTTCTATCTCCCTCTTCCCTCTCAATTTCTCTTTGTCTCTATCAAGAGAGAGATAGAGAGAGAAAGGAAAGAAAGAAGGAAGGAAGGAAGGAAGGAAGGAAGGAAGGAAGGAAGGAAGGAAGACAATTCCAGGAGAGGTGAATTCACTGTGCAGACACCAAGCCCCAGAAATAACCCTGGTGCCATTAATGAAGAAGAAAAAAGGGCCATGTGGTGGTGTACTTGTTTGGATGCACTTGCTACAATGCCCAAGGACCCAAGTTCAAGCTCCCAGCCCCCACCTGCAGGGGGAAAGCTTCACAAGTGGTAAAGCAGGGCTGCAGGTATCTCTCTGTCTCTCTCCCTCCCTCCCTATCTCCCCCTTCCCTCTTGGTTTATCTCTGTCTCTATCCAAATAAATAAATAAGTAAAATCATATATATATGTGTGTGTGTGTGTGTTTGTACACACACACACACACACACACGGAGAGAGAGAGAGAGAGGAATCAGAAATATGGAATGGAGGTCAGCAGTCTATTTTCACAAGCCCTGCAGGTGAGGCAGACTCACAGTTGAGAAGAGCTATCATAGTGTTTGTGAAGAATAAATGAAGGAAAGAATATAAAATGCTCAAACCGTGCCTGGCACCCTGAACTTTATTTAAGCCTTTATCATCATCATCAAAAAATTCTTTCTAATACTGTTTCAATTTTCTTTTTTAAAAAATATTTTACATAAACACCATTCCCACCACCAAAAGACTATGTCCCATCCCCTCCCCCCGCCTCCCCACCCCATGAAGCTGCACATCCACCCTGTTTCAATTTTCAAGGGTATTTGACCACACAGATGGAGGTGCCCTCCCTGTAGAACCATCCCTGGTACAAAATACTTCTCTTTTTTTCAGAACTTACCATAGATGATATGGGCTGCCAAGGGTGGAAGGGAATTCAAGAACCTACATTAATAAGGAAAAACTGTATTCCTGGGGATTAGCAATAGGAAGTTTCTCAAAAGTCCAGACTGCTGGGAATGTCTAAGGAAGGGTAGATGAGCAACATTTTTATATGTAGAGACTATAGGATGAGTTGATGGCTATAAAAAAAAAAAAAAAAGGAGGTGAATAATAAAAACTGCCATGAAACATTGCCTCAAAAGACACCTTGATGCAGAAAATGTTGTCTGTAGTCAGGTCAAGGAGCAGAGACACTACAGAGCAGGAATTTCACATAGTGCTTAGGATCTAGCAGTCCTAGTCAAGTCAGCCTTTAAGTTAAGTACACAATGGGGGCTATGGAGCTATCATAATAGCTATGCAAAGGACTTTCATGGCTGACAATCTGAGTCTCAGGTTCAGTCACTAGTGCCACCATAAGCCAGTGCTGAGCAGTGGTCTGATTGCTTTCACTCTGTCTCTCTGTGTCTTTCATTTATTTATTTATTTATTTATTTATTTATTTATTTATTTATGAAAGGAGGCATTAACAAAACCCGTAGGATAGGAGGGGTACAACTCCACACAGTTCTCGCCACCCGGTCAGTCTCCATATCCCATCCCCTCCCCTGATAACTTTCCCAGTCTCTTTTTATTATTATTATTTATTTTCCCTTTTGTTGCCCTTGTTTTTTGTTGTTGTAGTTTTTGTTGTTGGATAGGACAGAAAGAAATCGAGAGAGGAGAGGAAGACAGGGGGGAGAGAAAGATAGACACCTGCAGACCTGCTTCACTGCCTATGAAGTGACTCCCCTGCAGGTGGGGAGCCAGGGGCTCGAACCGGGATCCTTAGACGGTCCTTGCACTTTGCACCACATGCACTTAACCCACTATGCTACCGCCCGACTCCCAGCTTTCCCATTCTCTATCCCTCTGGGAGTATGGACCCAGGGTCGTTGTGGGTTCTCTGTGTCTTTCTTTCTGTATCTCTCTCATTAAAATAAATAAATAAAAAGTTAAATACATAGATTTGATCAGTCCTGTCAAAAACCTGATTTTTTTTTTACTTATGTCATGTGTAGTAAGTCAAATGATGACCCTCCAAGATATCTAGGTTTTTTTTCCTATTATTTGGTCTTAATTAATGAAAATTATAAAGTTTGTCTTCTGTAGCAGACTACACAAATACCATCAAATTAAAGACTTTGAGGGGAAGAGATTACACTTGATTGTCCACCTAATTAGTATTCTTATAAGAGACAAAACAGAAGGAGACTTGACACAGATAGAAGTGAAGGCCTTGAGAAAACAAAGGCAGAGACAAGAATGATTGCAGTCATAAGCCAAGGAAGGCTTGGAGCCCCAGAAACTGAACAAGATAAGGAGCATAGTCTCTCTAGAGTCTCTGAAGGGAATGAAGACCTACCAACACATGGCAGTCCATGTGTTACAAATTTTGGACATTTGACCTTCATCAACTGTGAGAGAATAGAGTTTTGTTGCATCAAGTTTGTGGAAAATTGTTACAGCAGCTATAGGAAACTAATACAGATCATTTCATTAAAAGGTCAAACTGATGGGACTTGGAGGTCACAAAAGCTCCTATGCTAAATAGGAGTATATATGGGCCCTAGCTCAGATCAATGGAGTAAACAGTCAGTATTATTTACAATACTTTCCTCATGTTTGGAAGCTACTCTCTACCCTAATCCAGCTTTCTAACCCTATTCTAAACTATAACACCATCTTCCCAGATAATATTTTTAGGCCAACCATGTTAGCTGTTGGGCTCAGGCAAAAATTACAAAGCCATGGGCCCCTTAGAACATATCTAAAATTGACTTCCTAGCTTCTTCCCAAACGAAGACCCCTAATTTCATCTGCTCTATTCCTACCTTTGGGTTCTTGTTTATTAAACAATTTGTTGGGGCTGGGTGATGCTGCACCTGATTGATTGAACATGTTATAACACGCAAGGACCAGTGGTTAGAGACCCTGGTCACCACCTGCAAGGGGAAAGCTTTACAAGTGGTTGCAGTGTTGCAGGTGTCTCTCTGTCTCTGTATCAACCCCTACACTCTCAATTTCTGACTGTCTCTATCCAATAAATAAAGACAATACAAAAGAATTTTTTTGCCTTCAGGGTTATTTCTGGGGCTCAATACCTGCACAAATCCACGGCTCCTGGAGGCCATTTCCCCCCATTTTGTTGCCCTTATTGTTATTAATGTTATTGTTGCCATTGCTGTAGTTGTTGCTGGATAGGGCAGAGAGAAATGGACAGAGGAGGGGAAGACAGAGAAGGGGAGAGAAAGATAGACACCTGCAGACTTGCTTCACCACTCATGAAGTGACCCTCCTGCAGGTGGGGAACCAGGCTTGAGCCTGGGTCCCTGCACACTGTAATGTGTGCACTGAGCCAGGTGCACAGCCACGTGACCCATTCCCCTCTGCCTTTTTTCTTTTTTCTGTTTTGTCTTGATAGGACAGAGAGAAATTGAGAGGGAGGAGGAGATAGAGAGGGAAAGATAGACACCTGGAGACCTGCTTCACCACTCATGAAGCGTCCACCCTACAGGTGAGGAGTGGGTCTCAAACCTAGGTCCTTGCACATGGTGATGTGTGCGCTTAGCTGAGTGTGCCACTGGCTAGTCCCCAAAAAGTGTATTCTTTTGTAGGAAGCTTTATATAAATATCAAATCAAAAGCATAACGCTTTCCATAAATTGTAATGAGTTTTAAAGCAGTACAGTGGCTAGGTTGCTGAATTTGCAAGAATGAGATTCTGAGTTCAATCCCTGGCCTCTTATGTGCCAGAGTGATGCTCTGGTTCAAACTCTATGTCTCTCATATTAATAAATTGATAAATCTTTGAAAATGGGGGCCAGAGTAGATAGTATAATGGTTACGCAAACAGACTGTCATGCCTAAGGCTGTGAAGTCTAAGGTTCAATCCCTCACACCACCATCAGTCCTCTGGTTAAAAAAAAGAAGAAGAAGAAGAAAAAAGAAAGTCGGGTGGTAACGCAGCGGGTTAAGTGCACACAGGTGGCACAAAGCACAAGGACCGGCATAAGGATCCCGGTTTGAGGCCCCGGCTCCCCACCTGCAGAGAAGTCACTTCACAGATGGTGAAGCAGGTCTGCAGGTGTCTATCTTTCTCTCCCCCTCTCTGTCTTCCCCTCCTCTCTCCATTTCTCTTTTTCCTATGCAACAACGACAACAATAATGACTACAACAATATGTATTGCACCAAAGTAAAAGACTCTGGGGCGGGTGGGGGGGAGAACACAGGTCCTTCAGAGGACCTATTGGGGGTTGTATTGTTATATGGAAAACTGAAACTGAGAAATGTTATGCATGTACAAGCTATTGTACTTACTGTCGAATATAAAACATTAATTCCCTAATAAAAAAATAAGAAAAGAAAAAAAAAGGTCATGTGAAAAAAATACTATTATTAAAATAAGAATGATGTTCTGGGCAAAAAAAAAAAATAACTACAACAATAGAAAAACAACAAAGGCAACAAAAGGGAATAAATAAATAAATAAATTTTAAGAAAAAGAAAAGAAGAAGGGGGAGGGCCAGATGGTAGCAGCTGGTTAAGGGCACATGGATTGAAGCGCGGGAACTGGCTCAAGGATTCAGGTTCAAACCCCGGATTTCCACCTTCAGGGGGGTTGCTTCACAAGCTGTGTCTTCCTTTCCTCTCTAGATTTCTCTCTGTCCTATACAACAACAAAACAGCAATAACAAAAACAACAAGAGAAACAAAATGGGGTGGTGGTGGTGAGGGCCTCCAGGAGCAGTGGATTCATAGTGCAGACATGGAGCCCCAGTGATAACTCTAGAGGCAAAATAATTGATTGAATGATTGGTTTATTAATTAAATATTTTACATTTGTTACAAACCACCTTAAAATAGACAATTTTCAGGGTAACTTTTTTTTTTCCAGAGTAATTTTTGGTTCATTTAATTGAAACAACTGGTTGGGCTTAATGTTACCTAGCCTCTGATTGCTAGATTAAATTAATGCATTCCTTACATTTTAAAACTTTCAGAGATGACTTACAGAACAACAGATGTTTTTTGCTATTATCTCATCCAGAAAAATCTGGGATTTTTTTTTTTTGCTTGTTTGACCAGGACACGACTCAGCTCTGGCTTATGGTGATGGAGGAGATTGAACCTGGGACTAAAGCCTCGGTTATAAGAGTCTCTTTACATAACCATTATACATAACCATTATACCACTGCCCCAGAAAATTCTGTAATTCATAAAGTAGAACTGGGACTGGGTTTGGTGTATTGCATCAAAATAAAGGACTCTAACATCTAATCTTTGACAAAGATGCCCAGACTATTAAATGGGGAAAGCAGAGTCTCTTCAACAAATGGTGTTGGAAAAAAATGTGTTGAAACATGCAGAAGAATGAAACTGAACCACTCTATTTCACCAAATACAAAAGTAAATTCCAGGTGGATCAAGGACTTGGATGTTAGACCACAAACTATCAGATACTTAGAGGAAAATATTGGCAGAACTCTTTTCCGAATAAATTTTAAAAAAATATTCAATGAAACAAATCCAGTTACAAAGAAGACTAAGACAAGCATAAACCTATGGGACTACATAAATTAAAAATCTTCTGCACAGCTAGAGAAACTATTACCCAAACCAAGAGACCCCTCACAGAATGGGAGAAGATCTTTACATGCCATACATCAGATAAGAGTTTAATAACCAATATATATAAAGAGATTGCTAATTTCAACAACAAGACAACAAATAACCCCATCCAAAAATGGGGGGAGGACATGGACAGAATATTCACCACAGAAGAGATCCAAAAGGCCAAGAAACACATGAAAAATGCTCCAAGTCTCTGATTGTCAGAGAAATGCAAATAAAGGCAACAATGAGATACCACTTCACTCCTGTGAGAATGTCATACATCAGAAAAGGTAACAGCAGCAAATGCTGGAGAGGGTGTGGGGTCAAAGGAACCCTCCTACACTGCTGGTGGGAATGTACATTGGTCCAGCCTCTGTGGAGAACAGTCTGGAGAACTCTCAGAAGGTTAGAAATGGACCTACCCTATGATCCTGCAATTCCTCTCCTGAGGATATATCCTAAGGACTACCCAACACACCCATCCAAAAAGATCTGTGTACACATATGTTCTTGGAAGCACAATTTGTAATAGCCAAAACCTGGAAGCAACCCAGGTGTCCAACAACAGATGAGTGGCTGAGCAAGATGTGGTATATATACACAATGGAATACTATTCAGCAAAAAAAATAGTGACTTCACTGTTTTCAGCTCATCTTGGATGGACCTTGAAAAATTCATGTTAAGTGAAAAATTCATGTTAAGTCAGAAACAGAAGGATGAATATGGGATGATCTCACTCTCAGGCAGAAGTTGAAAAACAAGACCAGAAAAGAAAACACAAGTAGAACCTGAACTGGAATTGGCATATTGCACCCAAGTAAAAGACTCTGAGATGGGTGGGTGGGTGGGGAGAATATAGATCCAAGAAGGATGACAGAGGACCTAGTGGAGGTGGTATTGTTATATGGGAAACTGGAGAATGTTATGCATGTACAAACTATTATACTTACTGTTGAATGTAAAATACTAATTCCCCAATAAAGAAATTAAAAAATAATAAAAATAAAAAATAAAGGTCTCTGGAGAGGGAGGGTGGTTCTCAGGTCCTGGCACACAATGATGGAAGGGGACACCTAGCCTGAGGGTGAGAGTGTTTGGCAGATAACTATCCTGGTGACAGGAGAAACTGTACCTGTGTTTCAACAATTGTATTTACTGCAAATCATTAATTATTAATTTTTTTTTTAAATACCAGAGTACTGCTCAGCTCTGGCTTACGGTAGTGCAGGAGACTGAACCTGGGACTTCGGAGCCTCAGGCATGAGAGTCTCTTTGCATAACCATTATGCTATCTACCCCCATGCTCAATTAATTTGTTTTTTTAATTACAGATATATTGCTAGATTTCCCATGGAGTTACATTCAAATAAACCTCATCATACATTGAAAACAGATTTAAGAAATGGCAAGATAGCTCACCTGGATAGTGCACTGGCTCTGTCATACACACAACCCAGGTTTAAGCCTAGCCCCCACTATAGTGAAGGAAGTTTCAGTACTGTGTTGTCTTTCTCTCCATTTCTGTCTTTCCATATGAGGAGGTTAGCCAGGAGTGGTAAATCCTAGTGAGTCAAAAAAGAGAAAGCCACATAAAGAGAGAGAGAGAGAGAGGGAATATACTTTAATATATGACATACTTATAAAGTCACAACTTCACCTTGTGGTGACGATGTGGCTGACAGAAAGCTACAGACAGCTGTGTCGCCAGAGTCCTACTAGATATCACTGACCTGGGCAAAGAGCAAACTTCAAAGTACCAATGTAAATAAAAGTACATTGAGAACCATCTGTATCTTGTTTTATTGGCAAGGAGAAGAAATCTGTACAGAGTCACACAAGAAAATACTGTCATAGATACTACATTACAAATAAACATCGGGGAGTTGCGCCAATTCCATTTTAACAAAGGTAGAACTAAGGCTTGGCTTCTGGACTAAAACATGACCATTTTAATACTTTGATATTTAATGATTTAATAGCACTCACCGAAGTTACTTTGCAGTGGAATGGGGATAGAAGAAGAAAAGAAACACAATGATTCGTAGTAGCACACCTCAGTCACGCTTTCCCTAATGGATGAGCATTAGATAGATATCATGAATTGAAGCAGTATTTTTATCCCTGGTTCTTTTAACCAGGCACGGCTCAGCTCTGGCTTATGGTGGTGTGGGGGACTGAACCTGGAACTTTGGAGCCTCAGGCATGAGAGTCTGTTTGCATAACCATTATGCTATCTACCCCTGCCCCCAGCCCTGGTTCTTAAATGGCTTTTTTCCTACATTTTTCCTGAATTAGGGCACTTGATATAATTGTATGTTTTGAAATATGAGTCTATTGTCTTTTTAATTTTTTTAAAATTTTATTATTAGTATTTTAAATTTTCTACCAGAGCACTGCTCATTTCTGGTTTATGGTAGTACAAGGGGTTGAACCTGGGACTATGGAGCCTCAGTCATGAGAGTCTCTTTTTGCTACCTACCCTGCCCTAAGATTCTATTTTCCTCCAGTGCATTTATATTACATTTCACAAAACAAAAGGACCTACTATTGTTTTAATTTTTAAATTATTTAAATTCTCTCTTTAAATTATTTTTAAATTTTATTTATTTACTATTGGGTGGAGACAGAAAGAAATTGAGAGGGGAGAGGGAGATAGAGATCAAGAGGACAGAGATAACCTGCAGCCCTGCTCCACCACTTGTGAAGCTTTCCCCTTGCAGGTGAGGACCAGAGGCTTGCGTTTAATCAGGTGGGCCACCGCCTGCCCCCCAAGGACCTGGCATTCTTTGGAGTAACACCTACCATAGAGGCAGTTGCTCAAGGCACAGACATTAATACAGCAGCAGGTTTTTCCAGCCTGTGTAATCTTATAGAGCAGTAGCCTAAGGGCAGCTGTAAAGCCCACGTGTTAGAATAACTTCAGTTTCTTGTGATCACTGAGTAAACAGATATGGATAATGGTCATATTTATATGACAAAAGACCTCTGACCCATAAGAGAAACTCTTAAGAGTCAGAAATGGTGGAATGCCTTCAAATTTCCAACTCAGACCAAATCAGAGAAATCCAAATAGTCTTCCAAACCTCATCACATGTGATGTTTCTTCCCCCATCCTTTCAAAAAACAGTTTGTTTACTTATTAATGAAAAAGATAGGAGGAGAGAGACAAAGAAACAAACATCACTCTGGTACATGTGCTGCCGGGGACTGAACTCAGGACTTCATGCCTGAGAGTCCAATGCTTTATCTACTGTACCACTACCTGGACCACTCCCCCCCCCTTTTTGTTTTTTTAATATTTTACTTATTTTTTAGATAGAGAGAGAGAAACTGAGAAGGAAGTGGGAGATAGAAAGAAAGACACCAGCAGCACTGGTTCACCACTCGTGAAGCTTACCCTTTGCAGGCGGGGTCCAGAGGCTTGAACTCAAATGCTTTCACATTGTAATATGTGTGCTCTACAATGTGTGCCACCACTCAGCCCCTTGATGTTTCATTTCTAGATGGTGCTCGTCCAGCTGCCCAATTTCAAAGCCTAATGACAATGATCAAATCAGATCACCACAAGATCAGATAGCACTTAACTCTGCCATGCAGATTATTTTGAGCCTAGAGCATTTAAGACCTAGGTGTCCGAAGAGAAGCTCTTGACCTTTCCTTAACTCTTTGATTCTTTCTCTGGTCAAGTGAATCATCACTGCTCACCTTCATGAAGAAGAAGACTATATTTTGGGAGGGTAACATCCAAGTGAATTTATTTGTAAATGTTCTGAGAATCTCATCCTTAATTTTAAGAGCGTCTCCTCAGATGAAAGCTCACTTCTCTCTTTGACACCTACGGCCCCATTTATGGACTTGCAACCAATCTCTCCTTTTAGAAGATGTTAATTAGCCCCGTCCCTCAAAAAGAGAGAAAGACCCTGCACAATCATTATAGCTTCCCCTATTCACATTAAACTGATTTTTTTTTCCTTTGCTGATCTGTCTAGTGCCAGATTTTTTTTTTCTTGTTTTGTTTTGTATTGTTGCTGCTGTTGTTCTGTAGTCACTGGGGCTTCCCCACTGTTGTTAAAATTTCGGAAGGCTCTTGCCGGCCAGGTTGGCTTCGCAGTGGTGAACAGAGACGCGGAGACAACGGCTGGGCAGGGAAGCTGTATTTCTTTATTCAGGAACAACGATTCATAAACTAAGACAAACTAATCACCAAACAGAACTCTGCTGTCTCTTTGCGGCGGCACAAGCACTCCCTCTTACTCTGGAACTCAGGAACCCAGGAACTCTCCAACTCTGGAACTCTGGAACTCTCGTACTGGGGAACCCTCTGAAACTCTGGCACTCTCGAACTCAGGAACCCTCTCCCTTACTCTCGAACTCAGGAACTCTCTGACTCAGGAACCACTCTCTCCGGGTTCCTTGGGGCGGGGCCAAGCAGGCCCGCGAAATTAATAGGACTGATCCAATTCTCTTGGCGGGGGAGGGCTAGAACAAACCAATGTAAAGCATACGACACCCCACTCCAAGATGACTTTGTCAGATAGAAAAACAGAGACACAGAGAGACAGAGGGAGAGAACAAAGATTCTACAGCACCAAAGCTTATCCCAGGAAAATGGGGAGAGCAACCTTGAGAGCTATCTTGCTGGTACTCTTCTTCCTCTAGCGTTTGCCCTTCTTCCGTAGCCAGTCAACAGTGTCAGGTTGAGCCTGATGTAAAGTTTCGAGACCTCCTTTGAATCTGGAGAGGTGGCAGTCATTGACTATGTGGGTCATAGTCTGTCTGGAGCCGCAGGGGCAGTTCGGGTCGTCTCTGGCTCCCCAGCGATGGAACATAGCGGCGCATCGGCCATGGCCTGTTCGATAAGCGATTGAGGAGGGCCCAATCATAACGTGCTAGGTCAAAGCCGGGTTGACGCTTGCAGGGGTCTGTGATGAGGTGTTTGTTCTGTTTTTTTGATACTTACTATCCCAGGTCAAGAACTCACAGGGGTGTGGGGGGGTCCCCTTTGTCCCCACACTACAACCAGAGATTACTAGAAGCTTAATTTTGTGTTCGTTTGTTTGTTCATTTTAATTAAGGCTTTATGTCATCCACGACTACCTTTGAATTCCCTCATTTTAGCAAGCTGCTCTCATCTAGGTGGTCTTTATTTTCACATGTGAGTGACACTTGAACACCAAGATGATGATGATGATGATGATGATGATGATTTTGATGCCTGGGCTTCACTAGGTTTTTGAACCTGTGAATTTCCCCTGCTCCCAGCATACTCTTCCCCTTTCTATTCTTTAGATACTGGTAAGAGACAGAAAGAGAGGGAGGGAGGCAGGCAAAAAAGAAGGGAGGGAGGGAAAAGAGAAAGGATGAGAGCGACACCACAGCATCACTCCACCATTTATGAGCTTTCCCTTTTGGATGGTGTTCCCACATGGCTGGGGCTCAAACTCAGGTTCTCACACAAGGTAAAGCATACACTTCACCTGGTGAAACATCTCCAAGTCCCACCATGATTAATCAGTCAAAGTAAAAAAAAACTCATCTTTCACTAAACAAAGAATGTTGGGAAGGTTTTTAGTGATAGAGTATGTGGGTTTAATTCCTGGATATGAAAGACACAAGCAAGCAGGAGACCATGTATGGCTTCAAGTAAAAATGACATACAATAAAAATATTGTAAAAAGCAGAAAACAGAACTCTAGCCATAGGCAATAAAATATGTTTTTCATAACCAGCAGAAAGCTTCCAGTCACATGTGTGTATAAGAGGAATTCTACTTCAAAGGATATAGAATGGCATTCTTAACAAATTCATTTTTGCAATTTATCTATTTATTTATTTTAGGTAGAGATCGAGAGCAAGGATAAAGAGACCATAGTACTGAAGATTCTTTCACGCAGTGAGGGATGGGTTCAAACCTGGGTCACACACATCCACATGGGCTGTTTCACCAGCCACAGCAAACTGATTTTAATGCATGTATGTATCTGTGCTTCTATTCAAGTAACCAACCTAATTTTAAGAACTTACAAGCTGTGATCCGGGAGGTGGTGCAATGGATAAGGCACTAAACTCTTAAGCATGAGGTCCCAAGTTCAACCCACGGCAGCACATATACTGGTGTGATGTCTGGTTCTTTCTCTTCTCCTATCATTCTCATTAATAAATAAAATATTTTTTAAAAGAACGTACAAACTGACATTTACTACACTTCCATTTTTGTAATATACAAGTAAAGATCTGCTTACAGGAGAGTCACATGGAAGAGACAATGGGTATTTTCAAGAAATATTATTTTCTAGTCACTTCTTCTAGCGTTTGCCCTTCTTCCATAGCCAGTCAACAGCGTCAGGTTGAGCCTGATGTCTGCTTGTTGCTGGCTTTGAAAGTGACTGGGATCCATGTGGATTCAGTCGGCTAGGAAGGATCATCAGTTTCCCCACTAAATGGGTATTCACGGGATGCACCACGAGAAGGTCGATCCAATGCATCCCATTCTAGTCACTGAAGAGTTGACTCAGGAAGATACAGAACTTCAATGAGTTGAGACCACTTTGAGCTGAGGCACTACATTTAACAGTTAATTTGCTCTCTTGCTCTCTCAAATCAAACCAATCACTAAGTGGAATATTTTGTCAAGTTTGGCATTAGATCTTACTAATGTGTATTTATTTACTTTTTTTTCCAGAGTACTCCCCTGCTCGAGTTTATGGTAATGTGGGGGATTGAACCTGGGACTTTGGAGCCTCGGGCATGAGTCTCTCTACATAATCATTATTCTATCTACACCCTACTCATTGTGCATTTACTTTTTAACTAGTTAATTAATATATTACTGGGGGAGAGAAGAAAAAGAACCAAAGCACTGTTTAACTCTTGCAAAAAATGGTGCCAGGGATTGAAGTACAGCCTCTGGTACCTCAGAAATACAAGTTGGTGCTCTAACAGGCTGAGTTATCTCCCCAACCCACTAAAGTACATTTGTTAAATCTAACTACACACACAGTCTAGATAGGACCCATAAAGCTAAACGATGAAGTAAAAGCAGTTTCTTCCCTTTTTCATTAAACCAGATTCTTTTCTCTCCCAGATTTTTTTCTTTTTTTAAATATGTATTTATTTCCTTTTGTTGCCCTTGTTTTATTGTTGTAGTTATTATTGTTATTGATGTAGTCGTTGTTGGATAGGACAGAGAGAAATAGAGAGAGGAGGGGAAGACAGAGACAGGGAGAGAAAGACAGACACCTGAAGACCTGCTTCACTGCTTGTGAAGCGACTCCCCTGCAGGTGCGGAGCCGGGGGCTCAAACCGGGATCCTAACATGGGTCCCTGCCTTTGCGCCACCTGAGCTTAACCCGCTCTGCTACCGCCAACTCTCCCAGATTTTTTTTTTAATAATTCATTTCTTGTGGTTTCCAGAAAGACTATTTCCTCAAGTGGAGAAGACCTGAAACAATTAAAAAAAAAAACTAAACTAAACCTCTGCAGATAACCCAACCCACTTGGTCCTTCGTAGGTTCTAATCCAGATCACCCTGTACTATTTTTGAGGGATTGTTCATTCCATTTGGTTCTCCTTAGACTCAACAGCATACCAAGGTCATCACACTAGGAACTTGAGAGATAACCAGATAACCAGTCAGTCCCTAAGGCTCTGCATTCTTCCACCCTGTCTGGCCTTAACCTTGGGATAAACCCTCCTTGGTAGTTTTTAATCCAAAACTCTAGGACTGAAGAAGAGGGGGGTTATTATGCTGAAAAACCACAGGGGGTGAGCTGGCGTGGATAGAATCTTTTTTTTTTTTTTGAGACCAACAGCTTAGTGCACTGATTAGGAGTTGGTTTTAGCCCTCAGTGAGGAGCTCCATCTTGCAGAGCCCTGCAGTGGCCCCTTGCTCTCCTGCCCTCCGATGTTGTGAGACAGCCACCAGTCTGGAGGACTAGCCCGGACAGAGCTGGGTCACGAGCGGGGCGTGCGGGTGCCCGGCGGCCCCGCCCACAGGCCACCGCAGCCAATGGAAGAGCGATCCGGGGTGGGGGCGGAGTTGGCCGGACTGGATTCCCGCGGCCTTAAAGGCTGAGTCAGGGGCAGTACTGCCAGACTTCGAGTCCGGCCAGCGGGTTCTTTTTGTTTGTCCTGAGCTGCTTGAATCTAGTGAGTGCGCCTGCGCAGCAGTGCAGGTAAGCTTTGGGATCCGGGGTCGAGGCCTCGGGAACAGGCGCTGTGGGTGAGAGAGAGAAACCATTATTAGGGATCCCGGACGACCAGAGCGTCTGTCTGTCCATCCAGGGCTGGTGAGACCGGGCTCAGTGTTGCTTGCAGTCCTGAAAGTGGGGGAGAGGGAAGGGAGGATCGGGAGAGCCGGGGAGCCTCAGCCCGAGGCCGTGCAGGAGCCAAAGAGCCCCCGGGGCGTCCGAAAGTGGTGGCCGGCCGCTCCTGCAAGGTACAAGTCGAGCTACGGAGGCGGCGGCCCCTCGCGCCACGGTAAACAACAGCTGGAAGCCTGGGGCGTGTGCCCCGAGCGGGAAGGGGCGGCCACTTCAGGGGCCAGGCCTAGCCTCCCGGCAGCCTTGGATCTTTGCCGCGGATGAGCTTGGCCAGGTCCGGGGCAGGACCTGGGGGGCTTTGCACTTGGCTGTGTCACGTGACCGCTTCCCTTGTTTGGGGGGAAACACACACACACACACCCCGACCCCAGCCACGAATGGTGCACTGGCAAGCACTCACTCACCCTCTCTTGGGAAGGCCTTTCAGAAAGGTTTCAATTCAGAAAGCAGAAGGACAGAGGCACATCTCACCTACCTGTACAATCCTAGAGAAGATGGGCTGCTGTGGCCGCCAAACTTTGGCGGAATCCCTTTACGTCTGGAGTCATCTCAGGGCCTTTGGTAAATAATCTGAACGAGTAGTAGCCTAGCTGTTGCCTTAAGAGACTGACCTGTGAGAGCCTCTCAGGCCTGAATTGCTGCACTCTTACAGTGAAGTCTGTTTCCATTCCTTTATCACTTTATCAGTGTTTTTCATTTAGTAGGTCCGAGTCAAATACTCTTTCCCAACCACCTCTCTAGCCGTCTCCTATAGACCTGTTGTAAATATTTGGAAAGATGATTTAAATATTGGTGGTCGTTTTGTTTTTTTGTTTTTAAGATTTTTTATTTATTTATTAATGAGAAAGATAGAAGGAGAGAGAGAAAGAACCAGACAGCACTCTGTTCCGTGTGCTGCTGGGGCTTGAACTCAGGCCTTCACGCTTGAGAGTCAAGCGCTTTATCCACTGCGCCACTTCCGGACCTCTGTCAGTTTTTTTTTGTTTATTTTAACTACACCAACTGTCAGCCACTATGTCTCAGGGCAAAGTTGGATAAATGTTTTAAATACAACTTGTTTTCTCTTCCTAGGTTTTTGAACATGAATCCTTCACTCCTCCTGACTGTTCTTTTCTTGGGAATAGTCTCCGCTACTCTAAAATACGACCAGAGGTTAGATGCACAATGGAACGAATGGAGGTCAAAACACAGGAGACTATATGGCAAGGTTGGTAACGTTAAAACTGTCTAGAAGGAAACCCATAGAGAATGGTGGTTGCTTTGGGGAGTTTATAGCAGAGAGTAACTTATTGAGAATGGCCTTTAGACCAAGACAATGACTTCATGGCACCGATTACTGAACACAGTTATGAGGATATAGCTAGCTGTTGGTGCCAGAAAGAACAGCCCCCAGGAGTACAGAACCTTACCTGGTTGCTGTTTCTTTTACTTTACACAAATCTACGTGGTGAAGTTGAGTTGGTTCTAGATAGAAATAAAAATGAAAGTTTCTATGTCTGTAGAATGAAGAAGGATGGAGAAGAACAGTGTGGGAGAAGAATGTGAGAAGGATTGAAATGCACAATTTGGAATACAGCCAAGGGAAACATGGCTTCACAATGGCAATGAATGCCTTTGGTGACATGGTGAGTGTGTGGGTTGTTTAATTCTCTATGCATCCTTGATTTTAGCAAATCAACCCCTTGCTTTTTCAAAACTTTACCTTTCCTTACAGACCAGTGAAGAATTCAGACAAGTGATGAATGGCTTTCAAAAGCATAAACACAAGAAGCGTGGGAAGGTGTTCCGTGCACCTCTCTTGCTTAATATCCCCAAGTCTGTGGATTGGAGAGAAAAAGGCTATGTAACTCCTGTGAAGAATCAGGTATAACTGTTGAGAATTGGATTTTTAAGATATTTTTATTTATTAATGAGAGAGATAGGAGGAAAGAGCAGCACATCACTCTGGTACATGTGCTGCAGGGGACCGAACTCAGGACCTCTTACTTTAGAGAGAGTACAATGCTTTATCCACTGGGCCACCTCCCGGACCACCAGATTCAGATCTTTTATCTCCAATTGGCAAGCCAGAGAGTTTTCTTCTTTTTTTTTTTTTTTTAACATTTTTTATTATTATCTGTATTAGATAGGGACAGTCAGAAATTGAGGTGGAGAGGGGAGAGACACCTGCAACACTGCTTCACCACTTGCAAAGATTTCCTCCTGCAGGTGAGGACCAGGGGGCTGAAACCCGGCTCCTCGGGCATTGTAACTGTACGCTCGACTAGGTGCACCACCTACCTTCATAGACTAGAGTAACACGTGATTCACTTTTTGAAGATATATAAAGTATTGCCATATATATTTTGTCTTATAATTAATGCCTCTTTCTCCTTTGTTTTCAGGGACAGTGTGGTTCTTGTTGGGCTTTCAGTGCCACTGGCTCCCTTGAAGGACAGATGTTCAAAAAAACTGGCAAACTTGTTTCACTGAGTGAACAGAATCTGGTAGATTGTTCTCATGCTCAAGGCAATCAGGGCTGCAGTGGTGGCCTGATGGATTACGCTTTCCAGTATGTTAAGGAGAATAAAGGTCTGGATTCTGAGGAATCCTATCCATATCTTGCAAAGGTAAATTGAGCTGCTTGGCTTTTGCTTCTACTCTTATTATTATTTTTTTTTCTGCTTCAACTTTTATACCATTCTCTGATTATATGGTTAACAAGTATGTGCTATGTCTCTGTAATCTGGAAGATGTGTGTGTGTGTATACATGTATATGCATGCACACGCACACCATTTGGGGGGCCTAGTTGTGGTACACTTGGTTGAGCACACTCATTAAAGTGCACAAGGATCCCAGTGAAGCCCCCAGTTCCACCTGCAGGGAAGAAACTTCACAAACAGTGCTGCAGGTGTCTCTCTGTCTCACTCTATCTCTGCCCCTCTCTGCTTCCCCCTTCTCAATTTCTCTTTTTTTTTTTTTTTTTTTTTTCACCAGAGCACTGCTTAGCCCTGGCTTATGGTGGTGCAGGGGATTGGACCTGGGACTTTGGAGCCTCAGGCATGAGAGTCTGTTTGCATAACCATTATGCTATCTACCCCTGCCCCGATTTCTCTGTTACTATCACAAATAAATACCACATACCATTCTGCATATAATGCAGAGTCCTCTATGGTGAAAAGACAAGTCAAACCTAAGGAGTCTCACTGAAGAAACTCTTATTATAATAGGTTGCTTTCTTAAAATGTTGATTTGGAAATCATAAGTTGCAAGTATTAAGTCATGTGCTAGAATTCAAGTTGCCAAGAGCATAACTGTTAATAATCTGATACCTTTAAAAGGATTGTGATACCTGTAAATATAAGCCCGAGTTTTCTGCTGCTAATGACACTGGCTTCATGGATATCCCTCCCGATGAGAAGGCTCTTCTGAAGGCAGTGGTAACTGTTGGGCCCATCTCTGTTGCTATTGATGCAGGCCATGAATCCTTCATGTTCTATAGAGACGGTAGGTATTTGTTATCCTTTTTAACTTTTTTTTTTTTTTTTAATTTTTTAACCAGAGCACTGTTCAGCTCTAGCTTATGGTGGTGTGGGGGATTGAACCTGGGACTTTGGAGCCTCCAGCATGAGAGTCCATTTGCATAACCATTATGCTATCTGCCTTCTGCCCTATTTATCCAAAGTAAAAGACTCTGGGGTGGGTGGTGGGGAGAATATGGATCCAAGAAGGATGACAGAGGGCCTAGTGGGGGTTATATTGTTATATGGAAAATATTGTATTTACTGTTGAGTGTAAAACATTAATTCCCCAATAAAGAAATTTAAAAAAAAAAGAGATTCAGGCTGGCAGAATTGGACAAGACCATTATAATTGACTGTTTGGTATGGAGTCCTGCTTCCCTAGAATTATGAATGTGTGCATTTAGCTTAAGATGGTTTTGCTTGACACTAAGCATTTTTTTCTCACATTGGTGAACTCCATCGTTATTTAACTAGCTATTTATAGGCAACATAACTTATGTAACTATTCATTTACTTGGACCGGTTTTCCTAATTTTTTCCCCTCTATTAGAGCTGTAAATTGACTTATAACTTAGTTTTGTGCTGTGTCCTTGATGGGATTCAGTTTTAAGAGTGCAAAGAGGTGTGATAATTATTAATGATTTTTTACTTATTTTTAAACAGAGCTCTGGCTTATGGTGGTGCAGGGGATTGAACCTAGGACTCTTGAGCCTCAGGCATGAGAGTCTCTTTGCATAACCATTATGCTATCTACCCCTCCCATTCATCTGTTTTCTTACATTGTACAGATGAATGAAATCATCCACTTTTTATATTTCTGTCTCTGACTTACTTAATCCCTATGCTGCTTTCACTTTGTAACAAATAGCAAAATTTTATCATTTTTTTCTTAAGCTAAAGAAATGTGTATGTATCACTGTGTAGTTATCAAGGACCAGATGAAGAATAAAGGGCCTTATACATGAAAAATAAAGTATGAACCTTAAGTTTTATTTGAAATTTGTTTATGGCATTTCACTGACTTTGAGGATACCTTTTTTGAACAGAGAAATTTAGAGGGGGAGGTAGAGAGGGAGAGAGACATCTGTAGCACTGCTTCATAGCTTATGAAGCTTTTCCCTTGCAGGTGGGGTCCAGGGGCTTGAACCTGGGTCCTTGTGCATGGTAATACTTGCATTTAACCAAACCAGGTGCACCACCACCCAAGGCCCCAACCCCCCTATTAATTGTGGTTGACTAAGGTAAGTTTCTATCATGTCAACTAGAATACTTCGCCTTAGCTATAAATTGTACTCTTCCAGGCATTTACTTTGAACCAAAATGCAGCAGTGAATCCCTTGATCATGGTGTCCTATTGGTTGGCTTCGGCTCTGAAGGAGATGATGACTTTTGGCTTGTCAAGAACAGGTATAAAACAAGTGCTCTATTTATACTTTCAAAAAGAATGCTTTTCTTTTAATTAATAAATCAGTATTTGGGGGAGTCGGGCGGTAGCATAGCAGGTTAAGCACACACGGCGTGAAGCGCAAGGACCGGTGTAAGGATCCCAGTTCCAGCCCCTGGCTCCTCACCTGCAGGGGAGTTGCTTCACAGGCGGTGAAGCAGGTCTGCAGGTGTCTTATCTTTCTCTCCCTCTCTCTGTCTTCCCCTCCTCTCTCCATTTCTCTCTGTCCTATCTAACAATGACATCAATAACAATAATAAAAAAACAAGGGCAACAAAAGGGAAAATATAAAAATAAATTAATCAGTATTTGGCTTCAAGTCCACAAAAACTAATTTTTCAAATCACAGTAATCACTCTCCTGATTAGAGTGAAAACAGAAATACTAACATTTGGTGATAAGATTTTATAATGAGTTTGTTGTATTTGTAATATTGTATTTCTAATTTCAGAAATATAGCTGGTCCCTGGAAGTTTTGATAAAGGATTCTACACCTCTAAATTTGAGAGATTTTTTTTTTTCCTACTTTCAGTTTTCCTATGTAATACAATGGGAAGAAACATCAGCTTCTGTAGACTCAGCCTCAGAGAATGCAAGAGTTTGGCATCACAGTACTTGGAATAATATCAGATAGATGCTAAGTTAATGCTATAGCTTACCTGTGATTCTAAGTGAAGCTGATGTGTATTATTGACTCGCTGTTCTTCTTTCAGTTGGGGTCCAGAGTGGGGCTCAAGTGGCTACATCAAAATAGCCAGAAACAAGAAGAACCACTGTGGGATTGCTACTGCAGGAAGTTACCCCATTGTGTGAGCTGATGGACAGTGATAATTTGAGTACTGCATACATGGAGGAATTTTGTCTTAAAACTGACTGAACCCTTGTTGTATAAGATAAAACACTTGAATCATTCAGGATCCAAGTTGTAATTTAAATTCTATGACATTTTTATAAGGGTAAAATGTTACCACTACTTTAATTACTGTTATAAATAGCTTTAAAATATTGAAGACCCATTGCTAAGACTTTGAAATTTTCATTTTTTAAATGATGTATAAAACTTTACCTTTTAAAATAAAGTTTTAATTCAAGAGTGTAGAGATAGAACTTCTTTCTAATTAGCTTTGTGTAAGAGGGAAATATGATTGAGGTGCAGTTGCATGTGCCAATCAGTGGTGAACTAAAAGATGCCTCTGATGGCATTCTGGATGTTCGAGTTATAAATAAAAAAGATTTTACCTTCAGTTTCTCCATTGGCTGTGTTGACGCACCTTTAAGTCTAGCAAGTTTTGACAAATAATCTGGTTGGGCAAAAATTAGGGCTAGGATATGACTCACCTAATAGAATGCACCCTTGCATGCTTTATCACATGTGAACACCGCTGTTTAAATCCTGGCAACCAAATGAGAGCGCCACGCAAACAAGAAATTTAGCGGCGTAGTGCTGTATGGTCTCTTCCTCACCATCTATTCCTTCCAGCTCACCCTCTATATAAAAAGGGAGTCGGGTGGTAGCGCAGTGGGTTAAGTGCAGGTGGTGCAAAGTGCAAGGACCAGCTCAAGGATCCTGGTTCGAGCCCCCAGCTCCCCACCTGCAGGGGAGTCACTTTACAGGCGGTGAAGCAAGTCTGCAGGTGTGTCTATCTTTCTCTCCCCCTCTCTGTCTTCCCCTCCTCTCTCCATTTACCTCTGTCCTATCTAACAATGACATAAAAACAACAATAATAACTACAACAACAATAAAAAGGGCAACAAAAGGGAAAATAAATATAAAAAATAAATAGAATCCTCTGGGAGCAAAGCCCAAGCAAGCCCTTGAAACTACAAAATAAATTGCCTTAAAGAAAAAAATTGCTTTTTTTTTACAGGAGTGGACAGATTCTTAAATTTTAAATACTAGAAAATGAAACCCTTTAACTCAAGATATTGTAACCTAGTATAATACAATTGTGAATTGTGCGATAAAAGCCTCAGCACAAAAACAAGGTCTGAACACTGATTACTGGGACATTTCCGTGAATTGCATGTGAATCTGTGTCTTTGTACCAGATAACTGTGAGTTTTTTTTTTTTGACAAGTCTCTGGCATTCCTAGGTAAAGTTTCACTTGTCACCTAATGCAGCAAGCACAATGTAAATGATGGCTGTGATTAACAAATGCCAAGTGCTTGGTAATGTGTTTAAGACACATAAGACAAAGCTATGGTATGAAAATGGGCCTCTGGCCTCAAGATGGATGAGCAGGCACAAGGCCAAATTTAGCCTTAACTACCTCATCTCCAGATTTAAATTTGGCTTGGGAGAGGACAAACTGTTTTGTATGAAAGTATGGTTACTCGGCAAACAAAATATATTTGCGTATTTTAAGACTGGAGAGAAATATGCCAAACTTCTCAATTTATAAGTGAGTGGTTTTTTTTTTAACCTGTTCTGTAGAACATTTTCATTAGAGAAAAGAAAAAGGGGGTTGGGTGGTGGCACACCTGGTTGAGCACACGTATTACAGTGCAGCAAGGACCGGGTTCGAGCCCCCGGCCCCCACCTGCAGGGGGAAAGCTTCGCAAGTGGTGAAGCAGGTCTGCAGGTGTCTCTGTCTCTCTCCCTACCACTCTCCTTCCCTTTCAATTTCTGGCTGTCACTATCCAAATAAATAAATAAAGATAAAAAATTTAAAAGGAAAAGAAAAAAAGTAGGGCTGGGGAAACAGCATAATGGTTATGCAGAGACTCCTGAGGCTCCAAGGTCTTAGGTTCAATCCTCAGTACTAAGCAGAGCTGAGCAGTGCTCTGGTCTTTCTCCCCTCTGTATTTCTCAATAAAATAAAATAGTAATTAAAAACAACTGAAATTAAAAAAAAAAAACCCACACTCTGCAGGTGACAAGTATTTTTGAATTTAAAAAACAAAAAGGGAGTCAGGTGGTAGTGCAGCGGGTTAAGCGCAAGTGGCACAAAGCATAAGGATCCTGGTTCAAGCCCCTGTATCCCCACCTGCAGGGGAGTTGCTTCACAGGTGGTGAAGCAGGTCTGCAGGTGTCTTATCTTTCTCTCCCCCTTACTGTCTAGATAAATTTAAAAAGAAAATATGTGGTCCAGGAGGTGGCACAGTGGATAGGGCACTGGACTCTCAAGTTCAGTCCCTAGCAGCACATGTACCAGACTGATGTCTGGTTCCTTCTCCTATCTTTTCTTCTCATGAATAAATAAAATCTTAAAAACAAAAAAAAGATGTGGTCCGGAGATGGCACAGTGATAAAAGCTTTGGACTCTCAAGCATGAATTCCTGAGTTCAATCCCCGGCAGCAGATGTGCCAGAGTGATGTCTGGTTCTTTCTCCTATCTTTCTCATAAATAAAATCTTAAAAAAAAAAAAAAAAAAAAAGGAAAGAAAGAAAGAAAAAGAAAACTCATGTCCCCAGTCAAGTATTTAGCCATAATATGCTATGAGAAGAATGAAAGGGTGAGAGTAGATAGCTTAATGGTTATGCAAAGAGACTAATGCCTAAGGCTCCAAAGTTCCAAGTTCAGTCCCCGATACCACCATAAAGAAAAAAAGTAAAAAGAAAAAAAAAGAAAGAATGACAGGAGACAAATGGAACCTTAAATAAAACATTAAATAGCCTTTGTTCACGGCTATGTGTGAGAAATACAAACTACCACATTCAGTCTGAGTAATCTCGAGAAAGGATTCCTTCAGCTTGTGGCAACAGTAAGCTTATTCAAAGCTGTGTCTGTAGAATCCTTGGATGCCTCAAGACTGAGGAAATGTACGTGCTAGATTGCGATGATTTTTTTTTTTTTTTTAGGGCCCAGGAGGTAGCTTAGTGGATAACAGACTTTTCTCCCCACCCACCTACCCAAGACTTTTTTTTTCCTCTAGTGATGGAAGAATGAAAGAGACCCTTCACCCAACACCAAAGCTTCTTTCAGTGTAGGAGCCAGGCTAGGCCAGAACCTGGGTTGTGCACATGGCAAAGTATACTATCCAAGTGCTGTATTTCTTTAATTTTTTTTTTTTACTTTATTGAATAGAGAGAGGTGAGGAGAGAGACTGAGACACACCTGCAGACCTGCATCACCACTCATGAAGCTTTCCTCCTACCGGTGGGGAGCCAGGGGCTTGAACCTGGGTCCTTATGCACAGTAATGTGTGTGTTTAACTAGGTGTGCCACTAGCTGCCCCACCCCCCAAGTGGGACATTTCATGGGCCCAAATAACTAGTTTTAAAAATGAGGTCCTGAGTTCAATCCCAGAGATGCTACGCACCAGAGTGATGCTCTGGTTCTCTCTTCATTTCTCATTAACAATTCTTTTTAAAAAGTAAGTTTTCTGGGGCTAGGCAGTGGCACACTGGGTTAAATGCAATAGTACATAGTGCAAGGACCCACAAGGATCCTAGTTCGAGCACCTGGCTCCCCACCTGCAGAGAGGTTGCTTGACAAACAGTGAAGCAGGTTTGCAAGTGTCTCTTTGTCTCTCACATTCTATCTCCCCCACCCTCTCAGTTTTGCTGTGTCCTATCCAATTAAAATGAAAAATGGCTGTCAGGAGCACTGGATTCATAGTGCTTGCACTGAGCCCCATCGATAACCATGAAGGCCAAAAAAAAAAAAAAAAAAAAAGGCTTAGTCAGTAGTTACTTTGCCATGTGAAGATCTAGATTCAAGTGTCAGCAACACCTAGGAGCACCATGATCTCAGGGAACATTCTGGTGCTGTGATGTCCTTGTCGCTTTGGAATGAGAAAGTGAGTTCAGAAATAGTGGAATGTAGCAACTTCACACATGCACAAAGTTTCAGTGCCTCTAAATAAATAAATAAATAAATAAAATTTGAAATAGAACTGAACAGATTTAATCATCACAAAAATCCTATATAAGTAAAAATCGAGCTGCTAATATTCTCTATGTAATTGAGACATCTACTTTTTTTACTCTAAAGTTACAAAGGACATAAGAAAATGTGAGATAGAAAAAAAAATCAACAAATTTTAAAAGACTTGTTTATTTGACAGTTTGGCATGGGCATCTTAGTAGGAGAGGGGGAAGGTACAGAGTAATTAGCATATATTTTAATCATCGTCACCAAAAGCAAGTAGAGCTCTGCTTAATGTTTTATGATTCTTTAAAGTTATAGCAATAAAGTTCCTTTTGAAACTTTTATAAATCTGTCTTTTGATTGATAAAACTTTTAAAAAGCAAAAAAAAATACTTTCAACTTTTGAAAAACAAATATTAGTGACAGATACATCCTACATATATATATATACATATATATATCATCACTTCACATTAAACACTAAAATTTACATGTGCTCATGATCATCATTGTTTTTATCTTTTTAAAATTTTTATTTATAAAAAGGAAACACTGACAAAACCATAGGAGAAGAGGGGTTCAACTCCACACAATTCCCACCACCAGATCTACATATCCAATCCTCTCCCCTGATAGCTTTCCTATTCTTTATCCCTCTGGGAGAATGGACTCAAGGTCATTGTGGGATGCAGAAGATGGAAGGTCTGGCTTCTGTAATTGCTTCCCCGCTGAACATGGGCGTTGACAGGTCGATCCATACTCCCAGCCTGCCTCTCTCTTTCCCTAGTGGGTCAGGGCTCTGGGGAAGCGGAACTCCAGGACACATTGGTTGGTGAGATTGTCTTCCCAGGGAAGTTCGGTCGGCATCATGTTAGCATTTGGGACAGGTGGCTGAAAGAAGAGTTAACATATAAAGCCAAAAAGAATGTTGACTAATTGTGAACCCAAAGGCTAGAATAATGCAGGTGAAGATTTGGGGTCTCCATTTGGGGGATAGCTAATAGCCCTATTTTAGTTATATTCCAAAGGGCCTATGTCTAGTTTTTTTCCTGAGCCTGACCTCTGTTATGCAGGTGGACCCAGGTTATTGTCTGGGAAGATGATGTCATGACTGGAAAAGGGGCTAGAAAGTTGGATCAGGGAAGAGAGTAGCTCCCAAATATGGGAAAGGTGTATAAATATTGTTGACTGTAAATGCCATCGATTTGATCTGGGGCTCATACTCAGCATAGGAACCTATGTAACCTCTGTATCCCTGTAGGTCTGAGCTTGTATTCTGTGATCATGAGTAGGAACGTTCCGAGCTACCCCAATATCAGGACCCATCTTCCTCAGGTGGAACATACAGTATGTTATCCAGCCTCCCTTCAGAAGATGGAGCATTCTTTTTTTAATGTTTTTAAAAAATATTTATTTCCATTTTATTGCCCTTGTTTTTATTGTTGTTGTAGTTATTATTGTTGTTGATGTTGTCCTTGTTGGATAGGACAGAGAGAAATGGAGAGAGGAGGGGAAGACAGAGAGGAGGAGAGAAAGACACCTGCAGACCTGCTTCACTGCCCGTGAAGCAACTCCCCTGCAGATGGGGAGCCCCGGGGGCTCGAACCGGGATCCTCATGCCAGTCCTTGTGATTTGCGCCACGTGCGCTTAACCTGCTGCACTACCGCCCAACTCCCAAGATGGAACATTCTTTACCATTGTTGATCCACATTGAAGCAGGGTTCTATGGGGGCCCACAAAGGGGTCCATTGTGTTGTTCCTGATGGAGATGATCAGTGACAATGGAGATAGGGGTCTCTTCAAGGTTTAGGTTCATCATGTCTGTGTGGGAATCTCAGGACTCCCCGACTAGGGCCCCAGATGATGGTGTGGCCTGATAGTGACTAAAGTCATTATTAAAGTATCTTGTCCTTACTCAACTTCTGTATCTTTACTTTGATAAGGTTAGTTTTGGAGTGAGTGAGAGGAGTATAATAGGAAGTAGGTGAGGAGGGCATCTAGGTCTATGTAGACACTATTTCATTATGAACTTTACGTTGTTCTTTTTAAGTCTTTCTACTTGCTTGCTGAGTATACTGACTCACTGCAGACTATTGTGTACTTTTGCTTTCAGGTATATATTTTGCCCTAATCTATGAGTATGTATGTACATATGCCCTATCTCATGGGATCTGATCTATATCTAGGTTTTGGGGCTTTGTTAGGAAGTGAACCATGGGTGGAAGGTAGATAGCATAATGGTTAGGCAAACAGACTCTCATGCCTGAGGCTCCAAAGCCCCAGGTTCAATCCCCTGCACCACCATAAGCCAGAGCTAAACAGTGAGTGCTCTGGTAATAAAAATTTTTTAAAAAGGAAGTGAACCACCTGAAATGGAATTAGAAAATCCTATGAAAGGAAAGGTTTCACCCGAGTAATGAGGCTGAAGGGTTGACATTCCATGCCTGATGTCTCTGGACACAGTCCAAAGTGAAGCATGCCGAGGTAGTAAGAGTTGCATTGATTAGGCTGGGATCAGCAGACGCAGTATCAGTTGGTATGAATTGAGAGAAGCATGCAGGAAAGAGAGCCCCACCCTAGAGGTTCCAGGACTGGGGGAAATATAAGCTCTATAGAGGAAGCGGGAAGTTCCTGCTGTCTTAGGGTTTAAGAAGGCAATAGGTAGTTATCGCTATAATCACATTATTTGGCAATTGGGTTAACTTTGGAAAATCCTATTGTTAGGATTTTCTGTATCATACACGACATCACCATAATTTACCTCCTTTGACATTATTTGTACATAGCTGTGTCTTTTTTATATATATATTTATTTTATTTATTCCCTTTTGTTGCCCTTGTTGTTTTATTGTTGTAGTTATTGTTGTTGTTGTTGGATAGGACAGAGAGAAATGGAGAGAGGGAGGGGAAGACAGAGAGAAGGAGAGAAAGATAGACACCTGCAGACCTGCTTCACCGCCTGTGAAGCGACTCCCCTGCAGGTGGGGAGCCGGGGTTCGAACCGGGATCCTTATGCCGGTCCTTGTGCTTTGCGCCACCTGCGCTTAGCCTGCTGCACTACGGCCTGACTCCCATCTGTGTCTTATAAAGTAATGCCACCAGTTGCTTCTGTTCTCCCTGATCTAAGCTTTTAGGAGAGTCAACATTTCAAAGAACAAGTCATTATTAGAAATGTATTAACAAAATGAGGCTACTGTTAAAGTTCAGTCTGATTACACGTTTGAAGTCTTAAGTGCAAGAACTATTTTTTTTTCAGTTCTTCCCCCCCCCTTTTTGTTGCCCTTGTTGTTTTCTTATTGTTGTTGTAGTTACTATTGTTGTTATTGATCTTGTCATTGCTGGATAGGACAGAGAGAAATGGAGAGAGGAGAAGACAGAGAGGGAGAAAGACACCTGAAGACCTGCTTCACTGCTTGTGAAGCCACTCCCCTGCAGATGGGGAGCCCGAGGGCTCTAACCCAGATCCTTGCGCTTGGAGTCATGTGTGCTTAACCCGCTGCGCCGAACTCCCAAGAACAATTTTTAAAAAGTGTTGGAGGGGAGAGAGAACTTTAGAGGGGAGGAAAGAATGAAGAAAAAGGAGTTTAGAGAGAAGGAAAACTATAAAACTCGCTGAGAGGGTGGGAGAGAGAAGATAGCTAAGGTATGTAAACCCAGATTCCATCCTCTTCAGAGACTATATTCTCTCTAGAAACCCTCTCTTCCACCTTTTTTTAAAATTTTTATTTTCCCTTTTGTTGTCCTTGTTATTTTTATTGTTGTTGTAGTTGTTGTTGTTATTGATGTCATCGTTGTTAGAACAGAGAGAAATGAAGAGAGAAGGGGAAGACAGAGAGGGAGAAAAGATAGATACTTGCAGACCTGCTTCACCGCCTGTGAAGCGACTCCCCTGCAGGTGGGGAGCCGGGGAGCTGGAACCAGGATCCTTACGCCTGTCCTTGTGCATCGCGCCATGTTTGCTTAACCCACTGTGCTACCACCTGACTCCCTCTCTTCCACCTTTTATTAAAAGATGTACTTACTACAGTCAACAATATTTATACCCCTTCCCCATATTAGGGAGCTACTCTCTCCCCTGATCCAGCTTTCTGTCCCTTTTCCAGCCATGACATCATCTCCCCAGACAATAACTTGGATCCATCTGCATATCAGATTTCAGGCTCAGAGGAAAAAAAAAAAAAAAACTAGTATAGCTACAAGCCCTTTGAAATATAACTAAAATATGTCTACTAGCCATCTATAAAATGGAGGACCCCCTAACACTTCATCTGCACTATTCCAGCCTTTAGGTCCATGATTGTTCAACAATTTGTTTGTTTGGCTTTATATATTAACTCCCTTTTCAGCCACCAGGTTCCAGATGCTAGCAGGATGCCAACCAGACTTCCCTGGACAGACAACCCCACCAATGTGTCCTGGAGTTCAGATTCCCCAGAGCCCCACCCTACTAGGGAAAGAGAGAGGCAGGCTGGGAGTATGGATCGACCTGTCAAAGCCCATGTTCAGCGGGGAAGCAATTACAGAAGTCAGACCTTCCATCTTCTGCATCCCACAATGACCTTGGGTCCATACTCCCAGAGGGATAAAGAATAGGAAAGCTATCAGGGGAGGGGATGGGATACAGAGTTCTGGTGGTGGGAATTGTGTGGAGTTGTACCCCTTATCCTATGGTTTTGTTAATGTCTCCTTTTTAAAATAAATAAATTTAAAAAAAGATGTATTTACTTAAAGAGAGAAGAAAGGGGAGATAGCATAATGGTTATGCAAAGAGATTCTCGTACCTGAGGCTCCAAAGTCCCAGATTCAATCCCTCCCCACTACCCCACTACTATAAGCCAGAGCTGAGCAGTGCTCTCATAAGAGAGAGAGAGAGAGAGAATGAATCAGAACATCTCTGGCATATGCAATGTTAGGATTTGAACTTGGGACCCCAAAGCTTTATTCACTGCACCATATCCCAGGCCACTATTTCAGGTAATCTACATTCTGCTTCCAGGAGTCCTCCTTTGCTAATATTTTGATAAAGACAAAGTGGGTGGGGGGTGTTAAGCAGACATTACTTTCCCACACTTCTCTAATCAATAATATGCATGCTAAAGCACTTCAGGAAGGTTAGTATGCACAGCATGGAAGATGGCACTGCAGGGAAAGTACTGGGACTTGAATGCATGACATCCCAAGTTTGATTCCTGGTACCACATATACCAGAGTGACACTCAAGTTTTCTTTCTCATTAATAACTAATAAAATTATATATATTATAAGAGAGAGATAGGGGGTAGGTAGGGTGGGGGTAGATAGCACAATGATTATGCAAAGAGACTCTCATGCTTAAGGTTCCAAAGTCCCAGGTTCAGTCCCCTGCACCATCACCATAAACCAAAGCTGAACAATGTTCTGGTAGGAAAAAAAAAAAAAAAAGGAATGATGTTAGTTATGTTGAATCTACTGTTAGTGAGCATTACAAACTCCATTTTGCTCTGCACATATCTAGCAGAATTCTAGAAATTAGCCTCAGTAAATCTGACAAATTTGCCATGAGTCAGACCAATCTTGAGTTTATTTAGACCAGAACACAACTAGAACTCCTAGAAGAAAACCTACAACTTCTCAAACTCTCTCATCTAACAGAACCTTGTCTGAAGAATTTGGGGAAGTTTACCACGAAAGCCCAGGTCTGCACCTGCAAACCTCTCCTCAGTTCATACCTCCCTGACTAAGGGTTTGTAACCCAGAATGAGATGTGGGGTACATGCTACCCTCCTCCATTCTTTTGCAACTTTGCATGATGTCCCCTACATTGCATCAGATAAATAGTCTGCCATAAAGATGTCTGCTTATCTTGCAAGGCCTCACGGCCATTAATTATGCAAGGATGCATTAAAAAAACACACACAGAAAAACACAGCATGACTTTTCTGATAACCCAAAATTTCACTGGCACGCCTCTTATTTGTTTCTGGGAAGGAGGCGCTTCAATCTGCTTATCTTTGTTTTACCAGTTTAGCTAATCACCCTGCCTGGCCTTCCCCTCTCCACAACCTTTGTCTTAGCTAAGGGTTTTAAACTGTTTCTGATAATCATATGAGACAGTTACTGAGAAGGTCTGTGTCTCTCATATATCTCATGTGTACAGGAGCTGTATGTATCACCAATAAATTTCTCTGTATTTTCACTTCTTCTTCTTCTAGCGTTTGCCCTTCTTCCGTAGCCAGTCAACAGCATCAGGTTGAAAGCTGTCAGGAGCTGCTTGTTGCTGGCTTTGAAAGTGACTGGGATCCATGTGGATTCAGTCGGCTAGGAAGGATCGTCAGTTTCCCCAATGAATGGGTACTCACGAGATGCACCACGGGAAGGTCGATCCAATGCAGTTACTTATCTGACTGCCTCATATTTGTTTACTCGGCCAATCTCTGAAGAACCCAGAGGGGTACAGAGTACCTTCTTTCAGCTACAACAAGCTCAATAGTAATGTTACAGAGAGAAGGTTTGGTGTTCACTGCAGGGAAGGCCAGTTAATCAAGAGGCAAGGGCTGGTGTGAGAAAAATGGTTTTGGGGGCCTAGCGGTGGAGCACTTGGCTAAGCACACACAGTATTAAGAGCAAGGATCTGAGCTCAAGCCCCCAGCTCCCCACCTGCAAGAGGGAAGCTTCACAAGTGGTGAAGTAAGTCTGAAGGTGTCTATCTTTATCTCTCTCTTTTAAATAATTCATTCATTTATTCATGAGAAAGATAGGAAGAGAGAAAGGAAGGACCAGGCATCACTCTTGGTATATGTGCTGCTAGGGATTAAACTTGGGACCTCATGACTGAGAATACACCACTGCGCCACTTCCCAGACCACTCTTTTTCCCTCTTTATCTTTCCCTGTTCTCTCAATTTCTTTCCATCTTATCCAATAAAATGAAGGGGAAAAAAAAAAAAAAAGAGGCCACCAGAAGCAGTGGATTCGTAGTGTAGGCACCTAGCTCCAGTGATAACCCTGGAGGAAAAAGAGAGAGAGAGGGTTTTTAATCAGGTGCCAGCATAGTGTCAGAAGACGGCAAATTCACATCTCCAAAGACCATCTTAGTATCTCAGGCAATGGGTAGGATTTATACTTATCATAGCTATCATGGCTAGATAAAAGAGAAAGAGAGAGAAGAAGAGGAGTGTAAAAGGCAGTAGCCTTGAAATTCCCTTTTTATGCAGTTGGTTGTTAAGTGCTTTTAGTATGAGTTGCTTGTAGTATGAGGTGGAAAATTCCTTGCCCCTTCCCCCTTGAATAAGCAGGACCTAATCAGTTAAGGCCACCCATTGTTCGAAGGACCCTGCCTGGGGACAAGCCTTATCAGGACCTCATCAGTGAAGGCCACCCATTGTTCGAAGGACCCTACATGGGGACAAGCCTTATCAGGACCTTTGAACAGACTTTGTGGTATGCTGTCTACCGGATGGGTGGTCATAGCCGATGGCAGGAGGATGTGCCTGGTTGAATTCTATTGGTTGTGTGATCTTACTATATTTGAAACTAGCCCGCGCTTTGCTTTGAATGGATCATGCTTTTGCTAAGTTTGAAATGATTGGATCTTGTGTTTGCTATAGCCTGTTATTGGATGTAGGTTGATAAGGTGATGTGCTCCCCCTCCCTGAGTGTAGTCTGAATTCCTATAAATTGTATGGTTTGAGCCCTGTTCGGGGTCGAGCTTGGTAGACTAACACCAGTCACCATCTCGGCCCGGATTGCAATTCGTCAATAAACATCTTTGCTTCCTTACAGTGGATGGTGGTTTGATTTATGCTCGCTAACAAGGAGGAGGAGAAAAAGTAAGAGGAGGAGGAGGAGGAGGAGAGGCATGGAGTTTTGCCTCATGCTGCATGTGATGCTACCATGTGTTGCTAGGACTTGAACCCAGGGTCTCTGGTATATTACGGCTCATACAAGACAAACTATCTCCCTGTCTTAATAATTGTACTTTTGAAAACTTCTATCCAGAACTCTGGCACTGTGGGTAGAATACTGAACTTGTGTACATGAAGAGTTCAGTTCCTGACGTCTCATATGCTGAAGTGATATTCTGATTCTTTCTTCCTCTCTTATTAATAAATAAAACCATTATTGTTGCTGCTGCTGCTGCTGTTATTATTATTGGCTGACAGAATATCTCACTGAGTAAAGTGCTTGCCTTGCCATGTGTACAGCACAAGTCTGAATCTCAATTCCACAGGAGCAGATCATTTAAAATTTTTTTTATATTTATTTATTTCCTTTTGTTGCCCTTGTTGTTTTATTGTTACAGTTATTATTATTGATGTTGTCATTGTTGGATAGGACAGAGAGAAATGGAGAGAGGAGGGGAAGACAGAGAGAGGGAGAGAAATACAGACACCTGCAGACCTTCTTCACGACCTGTGAAGTGACTTCCCTGCAGGTGGGAGCTGGGGCTCGAACCGGGATCTTTAAGCCGGTCCTTGCTGCTTTGCAACATGTGCACTTAACCCTCTGCACTACTGCTTGACTCCCTTTGGTTTGTTTTTTTAACCAGAGTGCTTCTCAGCTCTGGTTTATGGTGGTGTGGGCCATTGAACCTGGGATGTTGGAGCCTCTGGCATGAGAGTCTCTTTGCATAATCATTAGGCTATCTACCCCCAATAGGGGCAGTTCTGATACTGTAGTATTCCATTCTCTCCCCCTCTCTCTCTCTCTCTCTCTCTCTCTGTCCTCTCTATCCTAATTTCTCTTTCAATCTAAACAAACAAAAGTTAAATGACATGGGAGTGGTAAAATCACTCATTTGCAATAAAAAATTTAAATAACATGTAACATGTAAACTCTTACATATTTGGAAGAGACCAAGAAAAGCTGAGAAACTCACCTACACAGTTTCCAGAATACATGGTTTCCAAATTCTAAACTAAGACAAAGCTTGGCAAGAAAGAAGGAGGTCAGTTAGGACATTAGGAAAGTAAGGCTAGGTAAAACAAAATAATGTAAGGTTGAGTTCCTTATCCTCCTAAGGCACAGGGAAGAGATAAGAGGATTAAACTTTTTAAAAAGATGTACTCCCCTTCTCTCGATTTTTCTCTGTCCTATCCAACAACAATGACAACAATAATAATAACGACAACAAGGGCAACAAAAAATGGGGAAAATGGCCTCTAGGAGCAGTGGATTCATAGTGCAGGCACCGAGCCCAGCTATAACCCTGGAGGCAAATAATAATAATAATTTAACAAAGATGTAGGTGGCATGCTTGCGACATGTTATTTTCTAAGATTTATTTTATTACTTATGAATGAAAGAGAGAAGGGAAAGAACCAGAGCATCACTTGAGCACATGGAATGCCTTAAATGGGACTCAGGACCTCATTTTAAAATCCAAAATCTTTCCCATGGCACTACCTCCCTGGCTGCATTCTTTATTATTTATGATACTATAAAGAAACTGAACATAAATCACAAAATATTGATTAAACAAAAAATATTTACCCTAAGATACATAGCCAGACCAAATAAAATTAGAAGACAATGTTGAACGTAAAAGCAAGTTGTTGGGTGGTAGCCAGCGAGTTAAGTGTGCATGGCGCAAAGCACAAGGACCCACTTAAGGATCCCGGTTAAGGATCCCGGTTCAAGCCCCCAGCTCCCCACCTGCAGGGGAGTCGCTTCACAGGCAGTGAAGCAGGTCTCCAGGTGTCTTTCTCTCCCTCTCTTGGTCTTCCCCTCCTCTCTCCATTTCTCTCTGTCCTATCTAAATACAACGACATCAATAACAGCAACAATAGTAACTGCAACAATAAAACAAGGGCAACAAAGGGAATAAACAAATATTAAAAAAAAAAGTTGTCAGGAGGTCGGAGTGTCTATCTTTTTCTCCCCCTCTCTGTCTTCCCCTCCTCTCTACATTTCTCTCTGTCCTGTCTAACAATGACAACATCAATAGCAACAACAATAATAACTACAACAACAATAAAAAGACAACAAGGGCAACAAAAGGGAAAATAAATAAATAAATAAAAATTTTAAATGTGTATTAAAATATGTATCTTTTGCATAGGCATCTCAAACTTTTTTAAATTATCAAATACCTTACATATTAAATGCTGTGTGTGCATAAAAATCCTCGACCCGTGATATGAAAGCTAAATTCATTCGACAATAATTGGTGAACCAACTACATTTATTCATTTTGGTTTTCTTTTTTAAAATATATTATTTATGTATTTATTATTAGATAGAGAGAAATTGAGAAGGGATATAAACACAGAGAGAAAGAGATACCTGCAAATACCCATGAAGCTTTCCCCCTGTAGGCGAGGACCAGGGGCTTGAACCTGGGCCTTAATACACTGTAATATGTGTGCTTAACCAGGTGTGCCACCACCTGGCCCCTCACTTATTCCTTTTGTTATAAGCTTTGCAGCATGATCTTTTATCAGCCTTAAGTTCTCTGCTGAGCAAAACTGATATATATATATATGAAGCAACTTAAATGTGTGTGTATATATATATATATATATATATATATATATATATATATATACACATTTTTCTTTATGTGAATATATCTAGGGGGTCTGCAGTGGCTCATCTGGTTGAGTGCATATGTTACACTGTGCAAGGTCCCAGGTTCAAGTCTCTGATCCTCATCTGTAAGGGGAAAGTTTTACAAGCAATGAAGCAGTGTTGGAGGTGTCGCTCTCGCTCGCTCCTTCTCTGTCTCTTCCTTCCTTCTCCATTTCTCTCTGTCTCTATTCAATAAAATAAATAAAATACAAAAAAATAATATGTCTAAATTTTTAAAAATATATATGGTCAATTTAATCAAAATATAGCAGGACATTTTGGGACCATGGAAACTCCCTTCTACTTAATATCTTGTATTCCAAATAAAATCAGTATTAACTGATGCTTAGCTCTAGACTTTATGCTATAGCTAATGATGCAGCTTTCAAAAAAGCATTGTTATGACTTACTGACAACTTGGTTTTTTGTTTTTATTTTTATTTTTTAATTATTTATTTTCCCTTTTGTTGACCTTTTTTATTGTTGTAGTTACTATTGTTGTTGATGTCGTCATTGTTGGATAGGAGAGAGAGAAATGGAGAGAGGAGGGGAAAACAGGGGGAGAGAAAGACAGACACCTGCAGACCTGCTTCACCACTTGTGAAACGACTCCCCTGTACGTGGGGAGCTGGGGGCTCTAACTGGAATCCTTGCTCTGGTCCTTGCGCTTTGCGCCACGTGTGCTTAACCCACTATGCTACCTCCGGACTCCCTTAATATATATTTTTTTAATCCTTGCTAAAGAAAAGTCACTTAACACCGAGAAGGGTTGCATTTTTGCAAAGATGGAACATTCAGTCTGACTGATACTCATGATCATCTAGAACTGAATAGATAAGACTCTTAGATTTGGTAGACACAGGATGAAAGGGGGCAAAGGAGGGGAGAAGGACATGGAGGCGGTGGAGAAGGTGGTTCTAGAAGAAGGATGTGGGAGTGAGAAGTGTGGAGTGTAGGTGTGGGTGACCTTGGACAACAAGGGGCACAGGTGAGAGAGAATTCCACTGTACCCCTCAGGACCTAGGCAGTAAAGAACGCCCTCCAATTGCACAGAGTCTAGTGAGACCCCATTCAGGTCTACACTAGAAGCTCAAGATTCCTACTGTGAGGTTGAACACCTAGTGAAGTGGAAAGGGTGGGGGCAGAGTTCAGGTCATTCTGTGGGGGTGTGGACAGGGTAGGCAGGTAGCTGAGGTGTGGGGGTGGGTGGAGAGCATTTCTTAAGAAAGCCACTCAGAAGAGCTTTGGGCTTGTGTTACGGTAGACCACCCTAACTTCTTAACAACTCTACTCCCACCCTTTATGAATTACTCTAGTTTTTTTTTAAATAAGTTTATAATAGAAGTGATTGATGTTGGGAAACAATATTGACACATAGACGCAGGCGCAATATATGTAAGTCAGCAAAAAGACGCCCCTTCAATATTCGTGTATGTCGTGTGTTTGTGGGTGTGTTTTCTGTATGGTTAATTTTTATGCAAAGTCTGAATTTAAAGTCATTCCTGGGAGCTGGATCATTTGCTTGATAACATTTTTTTTTTTTAGATTTTAATTATTTATTCATGAGAAATGACAGGAGAGAGAGAAAGAACCAGACATCACTCTGGTACATGTGCTGATGGGGCTTGAACTCAGGACCTCATGCTTGAGAGTCCAAAGCCTTATCCATTGGGCCACCTTCCGGACCACAACCTTTTTTTTTTTTTTTTTTTAATTGCATTGTATCTTCGTATACTATGTTTGCTCTCCTGCAGTATTTCCTATTGATGACATACGCTGTTCTTGAATTATTCTGCTTCATGTTCAGATGTCTTATTTACATTTCACAGCTTGAATTCTAAGAGTTATTTTAAGGAACCACAATGATAGAACACCCCTCCTCTTTGAATTTTGTGTTACAATTTTCTTATTGCACAGAAAAGCATAAAACCATAAAATGGAAATCTGCATATAGCTGTATAGATTCTATTCAAGAGACCATAATCTTTTGGACATACTTGCTTTGTTGGTTTACATTTTACATCCGAATTCCCCAGATTGTCCCCAATGTCTTTGGCATCTGTTTTTTGTTGTTGTTTTTTTCTAGGTAGGCTTTATAGTAAAGGATTACACATGTTACTTGGTTCAAATTTAATCCAAAACTTCAGTCCGTGGAAAAAAAATCTAGAGCAGAGGCGACTTTCTAGGACATTTTGCAACCACCCAGAAAGATGAGACTTAGCTAAGTAATGTCAAGGGTGGAGGTTTACAGGAACTGTGGTTTTTGATCTCACTGGCTCATCCTGCTGTCTTCTGGGAAGGGGCTGGGCTACAAGAGCGCATGTTCATGCTCGGCTCCACCTTTCAGCTTTCCTGCTCTGCTCCAAGTCACATGGAACCAGGCAAAGTTTGTCTGCGATCACAGGAAGGCTTCGCACCTGGCTGGAATGCCGATTTCAGAGTACCCTGGTAACTTGGTGAGAATTGTGGGCCTGGAGCCCAGAGGAACAGCAGCTCTTGGAGACTCGCACTCAGAACTTCTAATGGCAGACTTCCAGCCTGCATATGGGACTGAATCCTTGTCTGGAATAGGTGCTTTGTTTAAGAGATGGGGCGGGGTCTGGGGCTGAGGCTGATTTTAGGACGACCTCTGGAGCCAGGAGCTAGAATATCCCCCTGATATTCTAGCCACTTGTAAGTAGAGGGGGGGGGGGAGGCGAGAGGGGAGTGAGGAGAGGGAGACAAAAGAAAGCAGAATTGAGTCTGGTTTCTCCTAAACTATTGAAGGCGTTAATAGTGACTGCTTCCTGGTGTTGTTAAGCAAATAGGCAGGCAAGTGCAGGGTACTGAGCCCTGAGTGACAGCTATTATATTCAGAGGACACATTCTTCTCATTGACTGATTTCTGTAAACATCACAACGGAGATCAGGATAATTTTCTGCATTAAAAAACAGCTGAGGGCAGGAGTTGATAGCATAATGGTTATGCAAAGAGACTCTCATGCCTGAGGCTATGAAATCCCAGGCTCAACCCCTTGCACCTCAATAAGCCAGAGTTGAGCAGTGCTCTGGTAAAAATAAATAAATAAATAATAAAATAAAAATAACAGCCAAAGGGGCCTGGTAGTGGCACACCTGGTTGAAAGTACACATTATAGTGCACAAGGACGCAGGTTCAAGCCCCCAGTCCCCACCTGCAGGGGGAAAGCTTTGCAAGTGGTGAAGCAGGGCTGCAGGTGTCTCTCTGTCTCTGCATCCTCCTTCCCTTTCTATTTCTGGCTGTCTCTATCCAATAAGTAAGTAAAGATAATAAGGTTTTTTTAAAAAAATAACAGCCAAGGGTTAAGGAGATAGCATAATGCTTATGCAAAAGACTTTCATACCTAAGGCTCCGAGATCACAAGTTCAAACTCCAAGTACCACCATAAACCAGAGCTGAGCAATGCTCTGGTAAAATAAATAAAATCAGTTTTTAAATTAAACTTTTTTTTCTTGTATGTATGAACCTTTGAGATTACTCAGTATGTTGTTGGTGTGTTGTGAAATAACACATGAAGTGTAATTACATAGGTATTATTTATTTTATATTTTTAACACACACACACACACACACACACACACACACGATAGGACACAATACTATCTGTATGAGCTATTTTGATGATCCCATGGGAGTTTATGGGTCCAGATAACTCAGTAATTAAAAAAAAAAAAAAACATATTAATGAGAAAGGAGGAGAGAGAAAGAACCAGACATCACTTTTGGTACATGTGCTCCTGGGGATTGAACTCAGGATCTCATGCTTGAAAGTCCAATGCTTTATCCACTGCACCACTTCCCAGGCCACATAAATTAGATAATTTTCACTCAGTCTGAATGCCCAGACTTACTGGCAGTGAGAAGCAAACATCTGATGAAAATCCTGGATTTAATCTTGGGGAGAGGTTTGGGGGAAAAAAAATTAAGAATTAGCAATGTTATTTGTGAATTAGCACATGCCACCTCAGAGAAGTTTTGTTATTCTAAACATGTCACGTGTATAAATGTTAAATTTTTCCACTTGTGTCAAGCAACTTAAAAATTAAAAAAGGGGTGGGAAGTTCAAGTGAATGATACTGAAGTTCAGAATTCTCTATACAATTATTCAGGTGTTTCTTCCCAGTCAACCTGCAGCACCAATTCTAAAAGTGTTAAAAAGTTAATAACCCTTTTCCCTTCCTGCAGGGCGGTGCCTCTTTCCCACAAGTAAAAGTAAACGCCCTTATCCCATTCTGTCAAGGTTTGGGGCAGTTTAAGGAAATAACCATTTGGGGGGGGGGGGGGGCTAGCAGTGTGCTCTGTTTCAGTATTTTTCTAAAAAAAATTCATTTGATCTTGTGTATGTGATTTCATCTTTGTTGATAACACCTATTCCACAGGGCATATTGTTTACATTTTTCATTAAGTACTTTCACATGTTAATTAGGTTACTTAAAATATAGTGCGGTGTAGAGGAAATTAACCAGAAATTATCCACCATGGGCACAGAATAAAATAAAATGAATCAGATAAAGCCATAAATTGAAATGCATTGTAGGCTTTTCTAAAGATTCAGCACACTATAACTCATAGCTGCTTCCTTTTAATATTTATTTTGTAGAGACAGAGAAGTTGAAAGGGAAGAGGAGATAGAAAGTGAGGGAGGGAGGGAGAGAGGGAGAGAGAGGGGGGAGGGAGAGGGAGAAAGAGAGACCTGTAGCATTGTTTCACCACTTGCTAAACTTCTCTAGGAATTAGGGGCTAGAACCTGGGTTCTTGTGCATGGTAACATGTGCAGTCAACCAAGTGCATCACCACCTGGCCCCTCCTAAATCCTTTCTATTCAAAAATAAAAGGCATTAGAACTGGAGTTATGCAGACAGGGAACCCTAGATTTATTTATTTTTCCTTTTGTTGCCCGTGTTTTTTATTGTTGTTGTAGTTATTATTGTTGTTATTGATGTTGTCGTTGTTAGCTAGGACAGAGAGAAATGGAAAGAGGAGGGGAAGACAGAGAGGGGGAGAGAAAGATAGACACCTGCAGACTTGCTTCACTGCTTGTGAAGCTACTCCCCTGCAGGTGGGGAGCTGGGGCCTCGAACCGGGATCCTTATGCCGGTCCTTGCGCTTTGCTCCACATGCGCTTAAACCGCTGCTTTACTGCCCGACTCCCTCTTTTTTTCTTTTTTTCCTTGTTGATTTCCTTGTTGTAGTTATTATTGTTGATGTCATTGTTGTTGGATAGGACAGAGAGAAATGGAGAGAGGAGGGGAAGACAGAGAGGGGAAGAGAAAGATAGACACCTGCAGACCTGCTTCACCGCCTGTGAAGCCACTCCCCTGCAAGTAGGTGCTGGGATAGCCTGAGGGTACTTCTTCCCGAGCTAGTGCTCTCTGGGTTGGAGAGAACTCAACTGGAGCCTATCTAGGCTGCTGTGTGGGAGAGGGATCAGGAACTCGTGCCGCACTAACTTCGTAGAAGATACACTCTGGAACTCTCGGAGCCGGAAAGCAATTTCCAAGTGTCTTTAATCAGAAGAGCAGCTGTTTTTATACTCTCCAAGTAGGGTGGAAACAGGATGTGATATAGAGAGGGTGGAGCGAAAAGTGACTGGTGAAAATCAGAGTGTGACAAGGAGAGGATCAGGGTGTGACAAGGAGAGGGGGTGGAGCAGGTGAGAATTCTACCACTAAACCACCAATGCCCTGGAGGGAGTGTGGTGCTTTATGTAAATGTAAAAGTGATTTATGTAAATAGACCAAAGCTTTGAATGGGATTAAATCTATCCCTATATAGGCATATGGTTAAGCAGAAGCCAGGGGGAGCTGGCATACTATCCAACAAGTGGGGAGTCAGGGGCTCGAACCGGGGCCTCATACCTGTCCTTGCGTTTTGCTTAACCGACTACGTTACCACTCGACTCCCTCTTTTTTTTCCTTTTCTTTAGCCAGAGCTGTAGAACAGTGCTCAATTCTGGCTTATAGTGTTGTGGGGTATTGAACTTGAGACTTTGGAGCTTCAGACATGAAAATCTTTTTTTTACCCGGGCGGGGGAGATAGCATAATGGTTATACAAAGAAACTCTCATGCCTGAAGCTTCTAAATCCCAGGTTCTATCCCCCACACCATCATAAGCCAGAGGTAAGCTGTGATCTGGTGTTTGTTTCTGTCTTTCTCTCTCAATCTGCACTTCTCTAAAAAATAAAATAAATAAAATAAAAAGAACACCTGCAGGGGAGTCGCTTCACAGGCGGTGAAGCAGGTCTGCAGGTGTCTATCTTTCTCTCCTCCTCTCTGTCTTCCCCTCCTCTCTCCATTTCTCTCTGTCCTATCCAACAACGACGACAACAACAATAATAACTACAACAATAAAACAACAAGGGCAACAAAAGGGAATAAATAAATAAAATAAAAATAAAATAAAATAAAAAGAAAATCTTTTTGCCTAACCATGATGCTATCTCCCTGAATTGATTTTTTAAATATTTTATTTATTTTTAATATTTATTTATTCCCTTTTGTTGTCCTTATTGGTTTATTGGAGTTATTTGTTTCATTGTTGTTGGATAGGACAGAGAGAAATGGAGAGAGGAGGGGTAGACAAAGAGAGGGAGAGTTGCTTCACTGCTTATGAAACAACTCCCCTGCAGGTGGGGAGCTGGGGGCTTGAACCGGGATCCTTCCACTGGTTCTTGCGCTTTGTGCCATGTGTGCTTAACCCACTGTGCTACCGCCCGACTCCCCCTGAATTGATTTTTATATAGAATACATAATGAGTAAATTAAGAAAACTGAAGATATTTCACCAAAGTAAAGGACTGAGGTGCGGGGGAGTGTTCAGGTCCTGGAACATGATGGCAAAGGAGGACCTAGGGTTAGATTGTTATGTGGAAAAATGAAAAATGTTGCACATGTGTAATCTACTGTATTTTATTGTTGACTGTAAACCATTAATCCCCCAATAAAGAAAAGAAAAGGTATTGAATAAGTTATAAGAAAGCCATCATGACATCTGGTATTTACAAATCATTTATTTATCTGTGTATGTAAATATATATGTTAAGTGATCAGATACAAATATGAACATACATGAAATTATACAGTATTGTTGTATTTATTCATTTTATTTAATTTTTATTATTATCTTTATTCATTGGATAGGGACAGCCAGAAATTGAGAGGAAGAGGGAGCTAGAGAGAGAGAGAGACTTCACCATTCGTGAAGCTTTTTCCCTGCAGATGGGAGCCGGGGCTCAAGCCGGGGTCCTTGTGCATTGTGACTTGTGTGCTGAACCAGGTGTGCCACCACCCGGTCTCCTGATTGTGTTTATTTAAGGTAAGGATGTATAGGTTAGATTTCATGCTGTGTACAAAGGAATATGCTATTTTGAGGACATGAATCCTATTTCTTACTATTCAGATAAATATTTATTCTTCATTACTGTTGGTTGAAAAAAGAATATAAGTTGAGTCTACTTGGACAGATTTTGGAGATTCAATATACTTCTCCACATCATAACAAGAAAATTCAGACTCAAGACACGACTTTCTCTAGCAATGATCAAAAATGGACAAAAAGCAGGATAGCATATAGAAAACACATCTGAAATAGTCTCCAACAACTGATGTTTTTTCTTTGTTATACTTATGTAGAAGCTGTGGCATGAGTTGGTCAAATAAAAGATAACAAAACAAAGCATAAGGAATAGAACAGTTCTACTAGCTTTGGTCTCGTGGGAAGTCCTAGAGGTGAAGTTGTTTTTGTGAAGATACTGAGTATTTTTCTGGTGCCTATGAAGGAAAACCATAATATAGCCACTAGCCAAACTCATGAGAATGAGGAAAAAGAAGTCCCGGATGGTGATAATACTCATATTAAAAAATGTCACTGCATTATTCATGTGTGGTGTAATTGGACACATTTTCATCAGAAATTTGCTGGTGACATTGTAATCTTTGACAGAATCGATGAAGAATAAAAGTCTTATATAGATGAGACTATTGATGACCCAAAACAAAAGAAGAAAGACCATGGTATTTTGGTGTATTCTGTCCTTCAACCAAGTCCACCTGTATTTGTTAGGGCTGATAGTGAGGGCCTGAGCCACACTTAGGAGACAGGTTGTACAAAGTGAGAGTCCCCGAGACTGTCTATATAAAAATGAAAGTACTTTACACCAGTAATTATTCAGAGAGTTTGTAATGCCAAAAAAGTCTGCTGCCATGAGAATTAATTTGCTGCAAAGAGTTATTATATTAGTAACAGACAAGTGAAGGAAAATAATATCCAAGGGCTTCTTTTGGGGAGGACATTTTGCAAAAATGTAAATATACACAAAAAATAGCAATGAATTTCCCAAAATCCCAATACCAGTTTGAAAAAGGAAAATAATTCCCATAATCATATTGTTGGCAAGCATGGCGTTCTAAGTTCTGAGCAATATACAAATGTACAATTTAGATTATGAAAACTATAAGAAGTCCAAACTCAAATCTCAGTGGGAAGCAGGAGATAGTCTATGTCCTAGGAAAGGACGGTTTCCAAGACTATGTGTTTTATGAAGTTCATTTAAAAGGACACGATTTGATGTACAGTCTTGTGTACTTTTGCGTGAAAACAGAAGTACACCTGTCCTTTGCTCTATCACTGATCCACCTTCCCTATTACTACACGTAATAGGGAATATTAGTGATATTAAATCATCTATTTTTAGACTGAGAGATGTCTTAAAGTGTTGCCCACCAACCTTTTCATGTCTTAGTGTCCATTTTTAGTTGTTGCTGACAGGTCTTCCTTCATTAGGATCACACAATAGTGACTTTCACCTCCTACATTTTTTTAATATTTATTTTCCTGTGGTGAGGCATTTGATTTGTGAGCTTTTTAAAGAGAAGATCCTGTGAGAAAATTCAAATAGTAAATTGTAAACACAAAAATAGAAAATTTGCAACATCTTCCAGAGATGAAGAACTAATTTAGATATTTCATGGGTCCTAAAAATAAAAAAAAAAAAGATGAAAAAAAATCAGATGGTACAAATATGAAAAAGGCCTGTTAACATAATAAAGTATCTCCCTGCCCTCCATGCGAGTCTCGACCTCAGTCTTGTCCTTTGGATCTACTGCACCCTGGAGCTGTAATGTTCAGAATTGAAACACTGGGAGCTGTTCCGTGGATATTTCCATAATATTGTGGGACTAATAAAATTGCTTCCTTGGATAGTATGGCTCTTTGCCAGATGCACCACCCACATTAAAGGAAGCTTTGGTTCAAACCCATCCCGCCACATTAAAGGAAGCTTTGGTGCTGTGTGGTTTCTCTCTCTCTCTCTCTCTGCCTTTGTGTTTCAATCTAAAAAACAAACAAACAAATACACACACACAAAAACAAACAAAAAAAACCAACCACTGTGTTGTACAAAAAAAAGTCTAACATGAAAGCATCATAGTCTATAATGCTAGTTTGAAAACTATTTTATTTATTTATTATTGGATAGAAACAGATAAGTTGGGAGGCGGGCGGTAGCGCAGCGGGTTTAGCACAGCGGGTTAAGCAGCGCACAAAGCACAGAGACCGGCGTAAGGATCCAGGTTCGAGCCCCCGGATTCCCACCTGCAGGTGGAGTCACTTTACAAGTGGTGAAGCAGGTCTGCAGGTGTCTGTCTTTCTCTCCCCTCTCTGTCTTCCCCTCCTCTCTCCATTTCTCTCTGTCCTATCCAACAACAACAGTAACAACAATAATAACTACAACAATAAATAAAACAAGGGCAACAAATGAGAATAAATAAAAAATAAAAAAAAGAAAAGAAACAGACAAGTTGAGACTAGAGGGAGAGATACACCTGCAGCCCCGCTTTACCATTCATGAAGCTTTCCCCCTGCAGGCGGGGGACCAGGGGCTTGAATCTGAGTCCTTGAGCACTGTAAGGTGTGCACTCAACCAGGTGTGCCACCTCCTGGTGCTATCTATATAAACTCTTCCCCATCCCACAAATCTATCTAAACTAAGGTAACAGATAAGTGGCTAGTTGGGAGTGGCAAAAGTGAGTGTTAAGGTTGAGCATAGATAGGAAAGATTGTGGCAGAATTAAATAGAAAGGGGAAGCAGGGTTAGATAGCATAATGGTTATGCAAAGAGACTCTCCTGTCTGAGGTTCCAAGTCCCAGGTTTAATCCCCTTCTTCTTCTCGCGTTTGCCCTTCTTCCGTAGCCAGTCAACAGCATCAGGTTGAGCCTGATGTCTGCTTGTTGCTGGCTTTGAAAGTGACTGGGATCCATGTGGATTCAGTCGGCTAGGAAGGATCGTCAGTTTCCCCAATAAATGGGTACTCACGGGATGCACAACCCCTGCACCACCATAAACCAGAGTTGAACAGTGCTCCGGTAAATACAAACAGAAGAGAAAAAGAAAAGGAAAGGAAAGAAAGAAACTATGAAAAATTCTAAAACTTTAATAAAGGGGACACTGGGAAATTTTGGAATAATGAAATAGCTTCATATTTTTAGTGTGGTAATGGTAATACAATTATTCAAATGTGTCAAAACTCATCAAAGTGTACATTAAACTATAAGAATCTTCATATATGAGCTATCTTATTAAATCTGTTAAAAACTGTACAGTATTAATAGTGGGTTGTCAAAAAGTCATGATATATATTCTATGTTTTTTTCTTTTTTGTATATGTTATTTAATTTAGTGAGTGAAAGATACAGAAAGAGCAGAGCAGTGTTCAGTTTTGGCTAATGATGGTGCTGGGGATTCATTCTGGAATGTTGGAGCCTCAGGCATGACTTCTTTCTTTCTCTTTCTTTCTCCTTCCTTCCTTCCTTCCTTCCAACCAGAGGACTGCTCAGCTCTGTTTTATGGTGGTGGGGGGGGGGGGGAGGGGGGGGGAGGGACTGAACCTGGGACTTCTGAGCCTCAGGCATGGGAGTCTCTTTGCATAATCATTATGCTATGTACTCCCCCAAAGTCTCTTTGCATAGCCATTATGCTATCTACCCCATCCCCTTTTTCTGTTTTTCTAGGCAAAAATGTTTCATGACTTCTCCAATAACCTAATACTTACATTAAAATCAAATAAACTGAACAGTCTAAATGAAATGTGGAAATAATAATACTGAGTCACATAGCAAAATCTGAAGACATAAATTCTGAAATGTATACACTGTTTATATATAAGACATTAAAATTAAAGGAATGAATAATAGTATAGCATGCAAACACTAGGCATAAAAAAGCTAGTGTATCTATGTTAATTTCAAATAAAATGTACTTCAGAAAAGTGCTACCACCATAGGAAAAAGAGTTACTTCTTTGTTTTGTTTTGTTTTTACCTTAGTACTGTTCAGCTCTGGTTTATGGCAGTGCTGGGGATTGAACATGGGAACACAAACCTCAGATATGAAATATGTTTGCAGAAGCATTATGTTGTCTCCTTAGTCCCTGCAAAAGAGGTATTTCATAATGATAATATGAAATTCATTAAAAAGTCATAGAAATCCTTAATGTGCATTTACCCTTAATATAACTTCAAAACTAATTTATTAAATGTAATTTGTTGGGACAAAATGAAAAAATATGCCAATACAAATCATAGTTCAGTCTTTTGAAACATCTGCCAGTTTTAGCTAACTAGAGAAGAAAAACGAATGCTCTAACACTCTAATCGAAGATGATTTAACTGATGCTTATAGGGTGGAGAGAAATTGAGAGAGGACAGGGATAAAGAGAGGAGGGGAGAGATGTCTACAGACCTGCATCACCGCTCATGAAGCAGACCCACTGCAAGTGGGGAGCAGAGGCTTGAACCCGCATCCTTGGGCTTGGTAATATGTGTACTTAACTGGGTGTGTCACCACTCAGCCCTGAAATACAAATTATTTTAAGTGTATGTGAAATGTTCTCTAAGTTTATGTGCTAGAAACACACACACATATGTGTGTAATTTTTTGCATGAGATTTCATTTGTTTATTGAGGAAACAATCTCATTAGTTGTTGTAATTCAAGGATACTGTTTCACACTTTCTCAAAATATGTGATTAAGGTCCTAAGCAGTATGTGAGCGCAATCATTAAGGTACTGAGAGAAGGTAAGTGGGAATAAGAAAAAAACTGAGCAAGATAATAATGAACAGACGGTGGCAGGCGGTAATGCACTGGGTTAGGAGCACATAATAGGAAGCGCAATGACATCCTGGTTCAGGCCTCCAGCTCCCCTGGGGGGGGGGGGGTCGCTTTACAAGCGGTGACGCAGGTCTGCAGGTGTCTAGCTTCACCTTTCTTTTCTTTTTTTTTTTCTTTTTTTTTTTTTTCAAAAAATATTTTATTTTATTTATTTATTCCCTTTTGTTGCCCTTGTTGTTTTATTGTTGTAGTTATTATTGTCGTCATTGTTGGATAGGACAAAGAGAAACGGAGAGAGGGGGGGAAGACAGAGAGGGGGAGAGAAAGACAGACACCTGCAGACCTGCTTCACCGCCTGTGAAGCGACTCCCCTGCAGGTGGGGAGCCGGGGTTCGAACCAGGATCCTTATGCCGGTCCTTGTGTTTTGCGCCACCTGCGCTTAACCCGCTGCGCTACAGCCCGACTCCCCTTTCTTTTCTTTTTTAAAAAATATTTATTTATTTATGCTCTTTTCTGTTTTACTATTGTTCTTGTTGTTGGATAGGACAGAGAGAAATGTAGAGAGGAGGAGAAGACAGAGAGAGGGAGAAGGGGGAAAGAAAGACACCAGCAGACCTGCTTCACCGCCTGTGAAGTGACTCCCCTGCAGGTGGGGAGCCTGGGGCTCAAACCGGGATCTTACCCCTGTCCTTGCTTTGCAGCACGTGCATTTAACCCGTTGTGCTAGCACCAGACTTCCTCTTTTCCCTTTTCTATCTTCCCCATCTCTCTCAATTTCTCTCTGTCCTGTCCTATTAAAAAAAAAAAAAGTCTCCAGGAGCAGTGGATTCAGCAGCAAGCTCCTTGGAGGTAAAAAAAAAAAAAAAAAAAAAATGGGGCCCGGCGGTAGCGCACTGGGTTAAGCGCACAACTCCAGCACAAAAAGTAATGGAGTAACATAATTTATATAGATTAATTTTTTTCGTAATATTAAATTCATAACTTAAGTAGCTACTGTCAGACAGTCACAATTCATAGTATATATACCTTAGTAAAAGCAGCTAACCTGGAAAAATGAACAGGGATATAGCACTTGATTTTTTAAAAAATATTTTCTTTATTCCCTTTTGTTGCCCTTGTTATTTCATTGTTGTAGTTATTATTGTTGTTGATGATGTCATCGTTGTTGGATAGGACAGAGAGAAATGGAGGTGGGAGGGGAAGATAGAAAGGGAGAGAGAAAGACATCAGCAGACCTGCTTCAATGCCTGTGAAGCCACCCCCCTACAGGTGGGGAGCTGGGGGCTTGAACTGGGATCCTAGGCCGGTCCTTGTGCCTTGCACCACCTGCACTTAACCCGCTGGGCTACTGCCTGACTCCCCAGCACTTGGTTCTTTTAGTTCTTTTTTGCCATATGCATGATGCAGGGTCATGCCTAGGCCCCACTGCACTGAAGAAAGCTTTGGTTCTCTCTCTGTTTCTCTGCCTCTCTGTCTTTCTTAAATAAGTTAATTAACTCTTTTAAAAAATTAAAAAACGAGGAGTCGGGCGGTAGCGCAGCGGGTTAAGCGCACATGGTGCGAAGCTCAAGGACCAGCGTAAGGATCCCGATTGGAGCCCCCCAGCTCCCCACCTGCAGGGGAGTCGCTTCACAGGCAGTGAAGCAAGTCTTCTATCTTTCTCTCCCCCTCTCTATCTTCCCTTCCTCTCTCCATGTCTCTCTGTCCTATCTAACAACGACGACATCAATAGCAGCAACAATAATAACGACAACAATAAAAACAACCAGGGCAACAAAAGGAAAAATAAATGAATAAATAAACAAACGGGGCTGGGTGGTGGTTCACCTGCTTGAGCGCATATGTCACTATGCACAGGGACCCAGGTTCAAGCCCCTGGTCCTCACCTGCAGGGAGAAAGGTTTGCAAATGGTGAAGCAGTGCTATAGGTGTCTCTCTGTCTCTCTCCCTTTCTTTCTCCCCACCTCTCGACTTCTGGCTGTTTCTGTCCAATAAATAGATAAAGATTAACAATTTGTTTTTAAAAAAAACCAACATATACTCAATGTCTGTAATCAGATGAAACACTTGGCAAGAATGTTATAAAAAGGCTGTTTCAATTTAAAAATTAATCTATTGGATAGAAACAGAAAGAAACTGAGATGGTAAGGAGAGCTAGAGAGGGAGCAGGAGAGACACGAGCAGGGCTGCTTCAACACTAATGAAACTTGCCCATTTGCAGGTGGAGACTGAGTGCATGAGCCTTGGATGCACATTGTAAGTGTGCTCAGTCAACTGTACCATCACTTGGTCCCAGGTGATTCATTTTTTAAAAATATTTTTATTTTATTTTAATGAGAGAGAGAGAAACAGAGACACAGACAGAAGAGCATTGCTCTGGTTTAAGATGGTGCAGAGGATTGAACCTGATTGGGGCCTCAAGCATGAAAATGAAGCAAGAAGAGCAATAAGTAGACATGAAGGTGCAGTGGAAATAGCATAATGGTTATGCGAAGAGACTCTTATGCCTGGGGCTCCAAAGTCCCAGGTTCAATTATCTGCACCACCATAAGCCAGAGCTGAGCAATGTAAAAAACAAACAAACAAAAAAGCCTACAACAATAAAACAACAACGGCCATAAAAGGGAAAAAATTTTTTAAAATATTTAACTAAATAAATATTTTAAAAAACCAAAACAAACAAAAAAGTAGATATTAAGGAGATAAGGACAAAAACACTGAGAAGATATAGATAAAATGAAACACAAAATTAAACTGGGAAAATCTACAGCTTCAGACAACACATTATCTTGTCATGGAAATAGATACTTAGGCTATATTTTTGCTGTTCATAAGAGAAAGATCATCTTGACAGATCATAATATTAAATACAGTGGTTATATATTCTTTGTCACAATATCAACTATGTAGTAACTATAGACAGTTGTAGAAAAAATGAATTTCTTTTTTTTTAATATTTATTTTATTTATTTATTCCCTTTTGTTGCCCTTGTTGTTTTATTATTGTAGTTATTATTGTTGTTGTCGTTGTTGGATAGGACAGAGAGAAATGGAGAGAGGAGGGGAAGACAGAGAGGGGGAGAGAAATATAGACACCTGCAGACCTGCTTCACTGCCTGTGAAGCGACTCCCCTGCAGGTGGGGAGCCGGGGTTCGAACCGGGATCCTTATGCTGGTCCTTGTGCTTTGCGCCACCTGCGCTTAACCCGCTGCGCTACAGCCCGACTCCCGAAAAAATGAATTTCTATATTATATTAATTTATCACAAAAGCAGCATACATAGAAAATACAGCTAGAGTCCAACAGTGACAGACCAGGAAGAAAGAAGTGGGAATCTTACCAAGTGAGATCCAGTGTGATCTTCTGCTATCAGCCACCTAGTCACAAGCACAAGAATCTTAGAGAGCAGGACTCTGGAAGGGACTATCAGGGGTGTTTTGCAGATATAGGGAAAGAACCCTGGAAAAAACATCTCAAGACAGTTGTGGCTATTACCTCACCTGTGCTATTAGAAGTGTTTGCAAAGGGAGTTCCTGACAAGTTCCCAACAATTATATTTTGATACTCTCAAGTTTTCTCATTCAATTATCTAGAGTAAACTTAAAGACACAATGCCATTATGTATTCTGTCTTGTGTCACCAGGCTCTTAGCCATTAAGATTTATTGATTCCATTTGGCGCCTAAGAGATTTTTTTTTTTTTTTTTTTTGCCTTCAGGGTTATCTCTGGGGCTCAGTGCCAGCACTTCGAATCCGCTGCTACTAGAGAACATTTTTCCTTCTTTAATAAGTTTATTTGTTAATTTATTTTGTACCAGAGCACTGTTCAGGGGATTGAACCTGGGATTTTGGTGCCATGAATTCAATCCCAGCTTGCACATGTACCAGAGTGATGTCTGGTTCCTCTCGCTCCTATTATTTTTCATGAATAAATAAAATATTTAATAAATAAATTTAGGGTGGGGATAGATAGTGTAATGGCTATGCAAAAAGACTCTCCTAATAGGAGAGGGAATAACCAGACATCACTCTGGTACATGAGCTACCTGGGATTGAATTCGGGGCACCAGGCTTGAGAGTCCAATGCCTTGTCCACTGCACCACCTCCCTGACCACTAAATTTTTTTTTTTTTAGGATAGAACAGAGAGAAATTGAGAGGGGAGGGAAAGACAAAAATGGGGAGAGAAAAATAGAAACCTGCAGACCTGTTTCACCACTTGTGAAGTGACCCCCCTGCAGGTGGGGAGCCCAAGGCTCGAATCTGCATGTCTCTGTGTGTCCTACTATGTGCACTTAACCCAGTTCACTATTGCCTGGCCCCCAAGATTGCTTTTTTCTAAACTTAACATTTACTGGTAAAGATAGTGACACATAGTCAGAGTTAGCAAAGTTCATATAGCATTTTCTCTCTAATTTGGAGTTGTTAAATATGTCTTAGTTGTTAAACATGTCTTAGCTTTCTACCACTAAGTCATTTTTGCTTTTCCTGTTCTCCTGGAATGACAAGATACTATGAAACTGGTATTGTGTTTTCCCATTATACTGGCTATCATTCCATTCCAAATCTATATTATTTTCTTCCTGTAAATTCTCAGTAAGCTCTTCTTTACTTAACACAGCATATCTATTTATTATGTCTACATAGAGATAGAGAAGCAGAAACACGGAGAAAGAGTGAAGTGAAAGACCACAGTACTGCAGCCTCCTTCACCTTCAATATGGTAGAGGTTGTGCTTGAACCTGAGTCATGCATATTACAAGGCAACCCACTATACAAGTGAGTTATTTTGCCAGCCCTTTTACTATATATGTTTGTTTAATATTTATTTATTTTCCCTTTTGTTGCCCTTTTTTATTGTTGTTGTAGTTATTATTGTTGTTATTGATGTCGTCGTTGTTAGATAGGACAGAGAGAAATGGAGAGAGGAAGGGAAGACAGAGAGGGGGAGAGAAAGACAGACACCTACAGACCTGCTTCACGGCCCTTGAAGTCACGCCCTTGAGGTGGGGAGTCGGTGGCTTGAATTGGGATCCTTATGTGGGTCCTTGCATTTCCTGCCACATGCACTTAACCTGCTGCACTACCTCGGACTCCCTACTATATATATATATATATTATATATATAATTTATTTCTTTATTGGGGAATTAATGTTTTACATTCAACAGTAAATACAATAGTTTGTACATGCATAACATTCCCCAGATTCCCATTTAACAGTACAACCCCCACTATGTCATTCATCATCTTTCATGGACCTGTATTCTCCCCACCCAGCCACCCACCCACCCCAAAGTCTTTTACTTTGGTGCAATAAGCCAATTCCATTTCAGGTTCTACTTGTGTTTTCTTTTCTGATCTTGTTTTTCAACTTCGGCCTGAGTGTGAGATCATCCCATATTCATCCTTCTGTTTCTGACTTATTTCACTCAACATGATTTTTTCAAGGTCCATTCAAGATCAGCTGAAAACGGTGAAGTCACCATTTTTTACAGCTGAGTAGTATTCCATTGTGTATATATATCACAACTTGCTCAGCCACTCATCTGTTGTTGGACACCTGGGTTGCTTCCAGGTTTTGGCTATTACAAATTGTGCTGCCAAGAACATATGTGTACACAGATCTTTTTGGATGGATGTGTTGGGTTCCTTAGGATATATCCCCAGGAGGGGAATTGCAGGGTCATAGGGTAGGTCCATTTCTAGCCTTCTGAGAGTTCTCCAGACTGTTCTCCACAGAGGTTGGACCAATTGACATTCCCACCAGCAGTGCAGGAGGGTTCCTTTGACCCCACACCCTCTCCAGCATTTACCGCTGTTACCTTTTCTGATGTATGACATTCTCACAGGAGTGAAGTGATATCTCATTGTTGTCTTTATTTGCATTTCTCTGACAATCAGAGACTTGGAGCATTTTTTCATGTGTTTCTCAGCCTTTTGGATCTCTTCTGTGGTGAATATTCTGTCCAATATTCTCCCCCCATTTTTGGATGGGGTTATTTGTTGTCTTGTTGTTGAGTTTGGCAAGCTCTTTATATATGTTGATTATTAAACTCTTATCTGATGTATGGCATGTAAAGATCTTCTCCCATTCTGTGAGGGGTCTCCTGGTTTGGGTAGTGGCTTCTTTTGATGTACAGAAGCTTTTTAATTTGATGTAGTCCCATAGGTTTATACCTGCCTTAGTCTTCCTTGTAATTGGATTCGTTTCATTGAAAATGTCTTTAAAATTTTTGCGGAAAAGAGTTCTGCCAATATTTTCCTCTAAGTATTTGATAGTTTGTGGTCTAACATCCAAGTTCTTGATCCACTTGGAATTTACTTTTGTATTTGGTGAAGTACAGTGATTCAGTTTCATTCTTCTGCATGTTTCAAACCATTGTTTCCAACACCATTTGTTGAAGAGACTCTGCATTCCCCATGTAATAGTCTGGGCATCTTTGTCAAAGATTAGATGTCCATAGGTGTGGGGCCTCATTTCTGGGCTCTCAATTCTGTTCCACTGGTCAGTATGTCTGTTCATGTTCCAGTACCAAGCAGTTTTGATGACAATGGCCCTATAATACAATTTGAGATCTGGGAGTGTGATGCCTCTGGTTCTGTTCTTTTTTCTCAATATTGTTTTGGCAATCCTAGGTCTTTTCTGGTTCCAGATAAACATTTGTAGCATTTTTTCTATTCTCCTAGAAAATGTGCTTGGGATCTTGATGGGGATAGCATTAAATTTGTAGATGGCTCTGGGTAATATATTCATTTTGATGATGTTAATACTTCCAACCCATGAACATGGAATATTTTTCCACTTCTTTGTGTCTTTTTCAATTTCTTTGAGTAGTGACTCATAATTTTCAGTATACAAGTCTTTCACTTCTTTGGCTAGGTTTACTACTAGATATTTTATTGATTTTGTTGCTATAGTAACAGGAACTGATTTCTGGATTTCAATTTCTTCTAACAGTGTTTGCAGAGAGGAATGCCACTGACTTTTGAATGTTAATTTTATAGCCTGACACCTTACTGTATTGCCTGATGATTTCCAAAAGCTTCTTGCTGGATTCCTTAGGTTTTTCCATGTATACTATCATGTCATCTGCAAATAAGGAGAGTTTGACTTCTTCTCTTCCAATCTGTATCCCTTTAATTCCTTACTCCTGCCTGATTGCTATGGCAAGAACTTCCAACACTATGTTGAATAGTAATGGTGATAGTGGGCAGCCCTGTCTAGTACCTGATCTGAGGGGAAATGCTTCCAGTTTTTCACCATTGAGTATGATGTTGGCTGTAGGTTTGCTATATATAGACTCCACTGTCTTGAGGAATTTTCCATCTATTCCCATTTTTTGTAGTGTTTTGATCATAAAGGGATGTTGTATTTTGTCAAAGGCTTTCTCTGCATCTATTGATATGACCATGTGGTTTTTGGTCTTGCTTTTGTTGATGTGGTGGATCACATTGATTGATTTACGTATATTAAACCAACCTTGCATGCCTGGGATAAACCCCACTTGGTCATGATGAACAATCTTTTTGATATATTGCTATATCCGGTTGGCTAGAATTTTGTTCAATATTTTCGCATCTATGTTCATCAGAGATATTGGTCTGTAGTTTTCTTTTTTGGTTGTGTCCCTGTCTGCTTCTGGTATCAGGGTGATGTTGGCTTCATAGAAGCTGGCAGGGAGTTATTCCAGTGTCTTCAATCTTCTGGAAGACTTTTAAAAGTAGAGGTATTAGTTCTTCTTTGAAGGTTTTGTAGAATTCATTTGTAAAACCATCTGGTCCAGGACTTATTTTTGGGGAGATTTTTGATAACTGTTTCAATTTCATTAGCTGTGATGGGCCTGTTCATGTTATCCACATCCTCTTTACTTAGTTTTGGAAGTTGGTAGGTATCTAGGAAATCATCCATTTCTTCCAGGTTCTCTAGCTTGGTGGCAGATAGTTGTTCATAGAAGCCTCGCATGATATGTTGAATTTCTGCAGTGTCTGTTGTGATAGCTCCTCTTTCATTTACTATCTGATTTATTTGGGTCTTCTCCCCTTTTTTTTTTTTTTTGTGAGTCTGGCTAGAGGTTTGTCGATTTTGTTTACTCTTTCAAAGAACCAACATTTACTTTCATTGATCTTTTGTATGGTTTTCCTATTCTCAATGTTATTTATTTGTGCCCTAATTTCAGTGATTTCTGTCCTTCTGGTTGCTTTAGGATTCCTTTGTTGTTCTTCTTCTAGGTCTTTAAGATGTGCAATCAGGCTGTTTATTTGTGCTTTTTCTTGTTTCCTAATGTGTGCTTGTATAGCTATGAACTTCCCTCTTAGGACTGCTTTAGCTGTGTCCCAAATATTTTGATAGCTTGTGTCTTCAATTTCATTGAACTCTCGAAACATTTTGATTTCTTCCTTGATTTTCTCTTTGACCCAGAAGTTGTTAAGAACTGTACTGTTGAGCTTCCACATTTTAGGACTGTTACTAATCTTTTGTTGATTGTTAAGTGTTAGTTTAATTCCACTGTTGTCTGAGAAGATGCTTGGGATGATTTCAGTGCTCTTGAATTGGCTGATGCTGTCTTTGTGGCCTAACATATGGTCTATCCTTGAGAATGACCCATGTGGATTTGAGTAAAATGTGTATTCCAGTTTCTTGGGATGAATGACTCTGAAAATGTCCAATAGTTCTAGTTTATGTATCTCTTCATTTATCTCCCTTATGTCTTTATTGATTTTCTTCCTGGATGATCTGTCAAGTTGAGAGAGTGGGGTGTTGAAGTCCCCTACTATGATTGTGTTACTATTAATATATTGCTGTAGCTCTTTCAGTAGAAGTTTGATGTATTTAGATGGCTTCTCATTGGGTGCATAGATGTTAATAATTGTTAAGTCCTTTTGATTGACTGATCCTCTGAGCATTAAGTAGTGTCCATTCCTATCTTTTTTAATCTTATCTATTTTAAAGTCTATCATGTCAGATATGAGAATAGCTGTTCCTGCCCTTTTTTGTGGGCCATTGGCTTGTATGATAGTTTTCTATCCTTTCACTTTAAGTCTGTGTTTGTCTTGTTGAGTTAGGTGGGTTTCCTGTAGACAACATATTGTTGGGTTGTGTTTTCTGATCCATCTTCCTACTCTGTGTCTTTTAATAGGTGAATCCAGGCCATTGACATTTATTGATATCAAAGATTGGAGATATTTTAACGCCATTCCTGTAGAGTTTTAGAGTGTTTTGATATATGTCCTATTTGTGGTGGTCTGGTTGTTTATAGGAGACCTTTCAGAACTTCTTTCAGGGCAGGCTTGGTGATGGTTGCTTCCTTCAACTGTTGCTTGTCTGAGAAGGTTTTGATGCTTCCATCTAGTCTGAATGACAGTCTAGCAGGATATAGTATTCTTGGCTGAAAGCCTTTCTCATTGAGCACTCGATAGATATCTTGCCATTCTCTTCTGGCCTGTAGTGTTTGTATGGAGAAGTCTGCTGCTAATCTTATGGGTTTTCCTTTGTAGGTGACTCTTTGTTTTTCTCTTGCAGCCTTGAGGATCCTTTCTTTATCTTTATTCCTTTCCATTCTAAGTATGACATTTCTTGGTGTCTTTAGGTCTGGGTTAATTCTGTTTGGGACCCTCTGGGCTTCTTGAATCTTTATGTCTTTGATGTTGTCTAGACTAGAGAAATTTTCAGCTATTATGGTCTGGAGAATGCCTTCTTCCTCTCCTTCTTTTTTTTCCTCTGGTAAGCCAATAATGTGTATATTGTTTCTTTTGAAGTCATCCCATAGGACTCTGTTGTTGTTTTCAGCATCTCTTAATCTCTTTTTGAGATCTCTTACTTCTTTTTTAGTTGTCTCTAATTCATCCTCAATCTTGCTACTTCAGCCTCATAGATTCTATTCTCTCTGCCCTCTACTGCTTTCTGGAGTTCATCTATTTTGTTGCCCTGCTGTGATACTGTTTTAGCTTGTTCAGCTAGTTGCCTTCTTAGCTCAGCAATTTCAGCTTTCAGCTCTCTAATAACCATGAGATAATTAGTATTTTCTTCCATATTCTCATTTGTTGTTCCTGCATTTCTGATTACAATTTTTTCAAATTCTTTACTCACTCCTGTTATTATTTCCTTAGCTAATGTTTGGATGTTCTTCTCGTTGTTTTGTTCTTCACCCTCTGGAGGACTTTTAGCTGGACTCTTGTCCTGGGTCGAGTCTCCAATATTTTTTCTTGATGTTTTAACCATTTTATATATTATGTTATGAGTTCCTTTTATCAGTACTTTTCAAATTATTGTTCACTATTGCCTGGATTGACTTGTGTCTAAGTAAGTTAATTAAAGGGTTTACCGTGGTGGAAATTAACCGTTTTTTCAATCCCTGAGTTGGAGCTCAGTGGTTTAAAAGCCTCTTTTTTTTTTCTTCCCTGTAGGCTATGGGAGCCTGAGGGCTTTTAAACTATCAATAGACTTCTTAGCTTAATCACTGACTCCTGACCAAGAGATAAAGCAGGGTGTGGCAGAGATAATCCAGTGGTTATGCAAAGAGACTTTCACAGCCCCTCAGCTATGCCACCGAGGTACAGGTCTTCTCCTGAGTTTCCCGGTTAGATGTCTGTCCCCTGGTGTCCCTCCCTGCCACTGCTCCAGATTCTGAGGGTAGTAGCAATGGAGACTCAGAGTTGCACTTGGTGAGTCTCTAGGGAGTCCTCTCTTTCCTTAAGCTGTCCCCTTGTTGGTGGAGCAGACTGGAGGTGGTGTCTCAATTGATAAACTGCTGAACAGTTAGCAGTCACTTAATCTCTCCTTAGGCTCCTCTCTCCTCTCTGTCACCAGCCACATGTGTTTGTACTCACGGATGATTTACTGGGTTCCTGTGGTCATTCTAGTCCTGTCTTGTTTCGGTCCCAGGTGGTCTCCTTTGGTATTCCTAGTTGATCCCTGAGAGGAGAGGAGAGGAGAGGAGAGGAGAGGAGAGGAGAGGAGAGGAGAGAAAGCGATCTGCTGCTCACTATATATATTCTTTCGGGAGCACCTTCAGCTCTGCTTATAGTGGTGCAGGTGATTGATCCTGGGACCTAAGATTCTCAGGCATGAGAGTGTGTGTATATATATATAGCATAACTATTAAGCTATCTCCCTCTCCCTGCCCTGTTATCTGTCTTTAAAGACATATTTTTAGAGAACCCTTGACTGGCTTATCAGTCCTACCATCTGTGTACCCTAACCTTAGAACACCTCTGCATATTTCTCTCCACTAACCTTCTAATGTGTCACTTTCCTCAGTGTCCTCTCTACCATAGTCTCTGTTGTTCTCTGAATCAGAGAAGTTCTTCAGCCTAGCTATGGTCCTATGGTAGGTAACCTCTCATTGATATTCTATTCTGTTTAGTTGCTAGTCACTCCTCTGGGGAGGTAAATGTTCTATTGTCATTTTAGTGATGCCACCTATCCATTTTTCATTTCACATTGAAGCAGTCTTAGAGAATTTATGGTAGGGCATTGCTGCTGCTGGTGAACTCTGAGAAAGAAAAAAAAAAACTTATTTCTCCATATTTGCCAGATTTACAGAGTAGAGTCTTTTTGGTAGGCAGTCTTTTAGTGTTTTGAATATATTATTTCTGTTTCTCTCCTGGCTATAATTTCTGCTAAGAAATTTGATGGGAGTGTCATCAAGTAGATTCATCTCCCTAGCAGCCTCCATTGTTTTTATTTTAAAAAGATTTACTTATTTCATAAGAGAAAGAGATGAGAGAGAGAGAGAGAGAGAGAGATATCAAGACCAGAGGACCATTTCAGTTCATGTGCCCCAGGGATCAAGCTGGGAGTACCGGACACACAAGTCATGTACTCTACCAACTGCATATCTCCCTAGTCACAATATTTTGTCTTACTTTTTTTTTTTTTTTTGAGCTGGGAAGCAGTATCTCTCTTTTAAAAAAAATTTCTTTATTATCTTTATTTATTGTATAGAGACAACCAGAAATCAAGAGGCAAGGGGGTGATAGAGAGGGAGAGAGACAGACACTTGCAGCTCTGCTTTACCACTCGTAGAGCTTTCCCCCTGCAGGTGGGGACCAGAGGCTCAAACTGAGATCCTTGCACATTGTAATACTTGCACTTAACCAGGTGTGCCACTACCCAGCCCCATTCCCTAATCTTTTTTTTTTTAATCTCTTTATTAGGGAATTAATGTTTTACATTCAACAGTAAATACAATAGTTTGTACACGCATAACATTCCCCAGTTTCCCATATAACAATACAACCCCCACTAGGTCCTCTATCATCCTTCATGGACCTGTATTCTCCTCACCCACTCACCCCAGAGTCTTTTACTTTGGTGCGATATGCCAATTCCATTTCAGGTTCTACTTGTGTTTTCGTTTCTGATCTTGTTTTTCAACTTCTGCCAGAGAGTGAGATCATCCCATATTCATCCTTCTGTTTCTGACTTATTTCACTCAACATGATTTTTTCAAGGTCCATCCAAGATCGGCTGAAAACGGTGAAGTCACCATTTTTTTTTTACAGCTGAGTAGTATTCCATTGTGTATATATACCACAACTTGCTCAGCCACTCATCTGTTGTTGGACACCTGGGTTGCTTCCAGGTTTTGGCTATTACAAATTGTGCTGCCAAGAACATATGTGTACACAGATCTTTTTGGATGGATGTGTTGGGTTCCTTAGGATATATCCCCAGGAGGGGAATTGCAGGGTCATAGGGTAGGTCCATTTCTAGCCTTCTGAGAGTTCTCCAGACTATTCTCCACAGGGGTTGGAGCAGTTTACATTCCCACCAGCAGTGCAGGAGGGTTCCTTTGACCCCACAGCCTCCTTCAGCATTTGCTGCTGTTACCTTTTCTGATGTATGACATTCTCACAGGAGTGAAGTGATATCTCATTGTTGTCTTTATTTGCATTTCTCTGACAATCAGAGACTTGGAGCATTTTTCATGTGTTTCTCAGGCTTTTGGATCTCTTCTGTGGTGAATATTCTGTCCATGTCCTCCCCCCATTTTTGGATGGGGTTATTTGTTGTCTTTGGCAAGCTCTTTATATATGTTGATTATTAAACTCTTGTCTGATGTATGGCATGTAAAGATCTCCCATTCTGTGAGGGGTCTCTTGGTTTGGGTAGTGGCTTCTTTTGCTGTACAGAAGCTTTTTAATTTGATGTAGTCTCATAGGTTTATGCTTGTCTTAGTCTTCTTTGTAATTGGATTTGTTTCATTGAAGATGTCTTTAAAATTTATGTGGAAAAGAGTTCTGCCAATATTTTCCTCTAAGTATCTGATAGTTTGTGGTCTAACATCCAAGTCCTTGATCCACCTGGAATTTACCTTTGTATTTGGTGAAATACAGTGGTTCAGTTTCATTCTTCTGCATGCTTCAACCCGTTGTTTCCAACACCATTTGTTGAAGAGACTCTGCATTCCCCATTTAATAGTCTGAGCCCCTTTGTCAAAGATTAGATGTCCATAGGTGTGGGGGCTCACTTCTGGGCTCTCAATTCTATTCTACTGGTCAGTGTGTCTATTCATGTTCCAGTACCAAGCAGTTTTGATGACCATGGCCCTAAAATACAGTTTGAAAACTGGGAGTGTGATGCCTTCGGATCTTCTTTTTTCTCAAGATTGTTTTGGCAATTCTAGGTCTTTTCTGGTTCCAGATAAACAATTGTAGCATTTGTTCTATTCTCCTAAAAAATGTGGTTGGGATCTTGATGGGGATAGCATTAAATTTGTAGATGGCTCTGGGTAGTATATTCATTTTGATGATGTTAATTCTTCCAACCCATGAACATGGAATATTTTTCCACTTCTTTGTGTCTTTTTCAATTTCTTTGAGTAGTGACTCATAATTTTCAGTATACAAGTCTTTCTCTTCTTTGGTTAGATTTACTCCTAGATTTTTTATTGCTTTTGTTGCTATAGTAAAAGGAATTGATTTCTGGATTTCAATTTCTTCTAACAGTGTTTGCAGAGAGGAATGCCACTGACTTTTGAATGTTAATTTTATAGCCTGACACCTTACTGTATTGCCTGATGATTTCCAAAAGCTTCTTGCTGGATTCCTTAGGTTTTTCCATGTATACTATCATATCATCTGCAAATAAGGAGAGTTTGACTTCTTCTCTTCCAATCTGTATTCCTTTAATTCCTTGCTCCTGCCTGATTGCTATGGCAAGAACTTCCAACACTATGTTGAATAGTAATGGTGATAGTGGGCAGCCCTGTCTAGTACCTGATCTGAGGGGAAATGCTTCCAGTTTTTCACCATTGAGTATGATGTTGGCTATACGTGTGCTATATATAGACTCCACTATCTTCAGGAATTTTCCATCTATTCCCGTTTTTTGTAGTGTTTTGATCATAAAGGGATGTTGTATTTTGTCAAAGGCTTTCTCTGCATCTATTGATATGACCATGTGGTTTTTGGTCTTGCTTTTGTTGATGTGGTTGTCTTACTTACTAATACTTTGACAATGTGCCACATTATAGCTGGTTTTACGTTCATAGACAACTTGGGCTCAGGGCCAGGTGGTGGTGCATCTGGCAGAGCGCACATGTTACAAGGTACAAGGACCAAGGTTTGAGTCCCCACCTGCAGGAAGAAAACTGCAAGTGGTGAAGCAATGTTGCAGGTGTCTCTCTTTCCCTTTCTATCACTCACTTCCCTCTCAATTTCTTGCTCTCTCTATCCAATATATAAATAAAAATAATAAAAAATAATGAGTTGGATACTTTCTCAGCTTCTCAAGCAATTGTGGTTATTTCATTCTTTTAAGTTTTGGAAGTTCTTGTAGATCTTTTCTGCTATGTTGAACCTGGTTTTCTGTGTGTAATTGAAATTTTATAACTTTATTATGTCTTGTTTTATCCAGAGTATTATTCAGCCTTGGATTACGTGGTACCAGGGATTGAACATAGGACCTCAGAGTTTCAGGCAGGAAACCCTTTTGCATAACCATTATGTTGTTTCTCATCCCTAAAAATTCATATATATTATATCTTTTAGTGTGCATCTTTTAATGGCTCTCTGAAGATTTATCATTGTCTTTAATGAATTGCGTCTACTTTACAGCAGGTGTCTGCTAAATTTTTCTTTGGTGCATCTGGGATAGCTTCTGCTGTTTCCCACCAGTGGCTCTGTGTTCTGGTATTGGGATTCTTATGTAGGTGTGGGATGAGATGTAGTAATAAGGAGATCATAAAGTTTCAGTGATTCTAGAGTTGCTCATAGGAAGGGATTAGAAGTAGACTAACTCTATTTCTATAGAGTTTTCATGGGGCCAGGCGGTGGTGCATCTGGTTAAGTGCACCCATTACAGTGCTCAAGGACCCAAGTTCAAGCCCCTGGTCCCCACCTGCAGGGGGGAAAGCTTCACAAGTGGTGAAGTTGAGCTTCAGTTGTTTCTCTGTTTCTTTCCCTCACTATCTCCCCCTTCCTTCTCAATTTCTCTGTTTCTATCCAATGATAAATAAATAGAAATTAGAATTTTCATTTCCTCTGGGTTTTGTTTTGATCCATCATTGTGTCTCACTGACACTAACATTATGATTGAAACTCCTTGAGAGACCCCTCGGACAGGGGTTCACTAACAAATGAGTCTGTGTGAGACCTTGTCTTTCTGGGACTGAGAATGTGATTGCTCACTGCTTCCATAATTAGGCAGGGTCTGAGCAAGTCCCATAAAGGACTTCGGGGCAATGCAGTCAGAAGTGTAAGAAACGTGGTAAGGATTGCACTAAAGTAAAAGACTCTGGGGTGGGTGGGTGGGGAGAATACAGATCCAAGAAGGATGACAAAGGACCTAGTGGGGGTTGTATTGTTATATGGAAAACTGGGAAATGTTATGCATGTACAAACTATTGTCTTTACTGTTGAATGTAAAACATTAATCCCCAATGAAGAAATTAAAAAAAAAAAAAAGAATACATACATGGAGATTGAGACCAGAAACCCAGTTTTGAGGATTTCACCAATGGGCCAGAGCCTCAAGATGACCTATAAGGATCTTTTTAGCTTCTTGTTTGAGGTGAGTCATGTGGACATGTAGGTGATTTTGTAAGCCATTAAAGTCTGTTCCGAGATGATTGTGAAATGTCCCATGTAATGTGCACCGAACTTCAGCCCAGCACTAAGTATGATTAGAAGGTACAGGTGTATTTTCAGCCTATCTTGGATGGAGCTTGAAAAAAATCATGTTAAGTGAAATAAGTCAGAAACAGAAGGATGAATATGGGATGATGTCACTGTCAGGCAGAAGTTGAAAACCAAGATCAGAAGACACAGGCAGAACCTGAACTGGAGTTGGCGTATTGCACCAAAGTAAAAGACTCTGGGGTGGATGGGGGTGGTGGTAGAAGAGTACAGGTCCAAAAAGGATGACAGAGGACCTGGTGTATTGTTATGTGGAAAACTGAGAAATGTTATGCATGTACAAACTATTGTCTTTACTGTCGAACATAAAACATTAATCCCCCAATAAAGAAATTTAAAAAAGAAACATGGTAAGGGGGCAGGGGTAGATAGCATAATGGTTATGCAAAGAGACTCTCAAGCCTGAGTCTTCAAAGTCCCAGGTTCTATCCCCTGCACCACCATAAGCCAAAGCTAAGCAGTGCTCTGGTAAAAAAAAAAAAAAAAAGAAAGAAAGAAAAGAAAAGAAAAAGAAATGTGGTTAAGTGGTTTCCTGGTAGGCAAGCTCTTTGATTCTGTGGGTGTGTAGGAACTTCCTGTTGTAGGTTAGTGTCTTTGTGGGCAAGAGTAGATTTCCTGCAAGATGTGATGAGGTGACAGGCTGGTACTAGTCAAGAAAGGCTGCTGAGAAGGTGTACCTTTTCCTGAGGCAGCTGCCCTAGCGGGGCTCCAAGGTGGTTGGGGGCTCCTATAGTGAAGGGGGGTTGTCACTGAAAAGGCATGTGCTTCCCATGAAGTATGCCAAGGTATGAGGGAGATGCTTGGCAAGAGGACCTGTTGGAAGGGCACAAGGTTCCTGTGAGGTGCACAAGGTGGTAGGTAAGTACACACTCACCATAGAGAGGTCCAGAGGTGCTATGCAAGTGTGCGTTGGTGGGGGTGTAAAGGTAAAAGTTAGAGGCGTTTCTACACACCTCCACAAATCCTCAGGTATCTTTCTTTTGAGTCTTTTGTCATGGAGATTGGATTCCAATACAGTGTTTGTCCATTGCTATTCCCAGAGAGATAATTTTGTATCTTTTAGTGACAATGACCCTGGCTTCTATCTGTAGTTCCCTGACTCCTTTTCAAGTGTTGAAAGTGTGAGATTATAGGACTGGAGTGCCGGTAATTCACCAGAGCCTCCCATTCTTGCTCACAGTCTTCCAGATATCTTATTTGGAATTTAACTGCTATCTCACTTCTCAGGTTACATATTTTCCTTTCATTCTTTGTCGTGTAAACTCCTTTGCCTTGAACTTTGGAGCCTCAGACATTTGAGTCTCTTTGCACAACCACTGCGCTGTTTTCCCTGCTCAATACCTTAATTTTTGTGGTCTAAATCCTATTATGCGAAGGTGAAATAGCTCTGTTGCATAGTGTGCTATTTTGCTATGTGAATGACCCACCTTTTAGCCTGGCTCTCAGTACATTGAAGTCAGCTTTGAGGCTGCAATTTTTTTCACTTTCTGCCTCTCTGCCTTTTTGCCTTTCTACCTATAATATATATTCCAGTCAAATTCAGAATTTGGGGTGTTTTAATATGATTATTATACTGGACTTCTTAAAAACCTCAGTATCATGGTAAACACAATTAGAAAAATAATAAAATTATAGAACTGTTCTAAACTGAAAGAATTATCATAATCCTATTCATTTTCCCTCCATTTATTTTAAATTGTGTATCCACAGAATATGATATTAGCTGCAGTTTCCTAACAATAGCAACTTAATTTATGACTCTTATTTTGGGATATACTAATATTATATAAATTATGTTACTATATCCTTTTATTTCAGGTGTGCAATTGTCATATGATTAAAATGAAAAGAATAATTATGGAGGCAGAAAATAGAAAAATACTAAAAATGCAGACCTGATGAATAAGCCTTAAAATTCTAGTTAAGGAATGAATAATAGAATGAGAACAGAAACACTGAGAGGACAAGGATGAAGTGGAAATGAAAACTTAAATTGGCAAAATTTTGAAAATTAGATGACATTTTGTGTCTTACCATGCAAAGAAAACTTCCTCTTTAAAATTTTTTATTATCATATTTATTTATCGGATATAAGCAGTCAGAATAGAGGGGAAGAGAGTGAGAGAGACACCTGCTCAGAAACTGAGAAGGAAGGGGAGATAGAAAGGAAGAGAGTGAGAGAGACACCTGCTCAGAAATTGAGAAGGAAGGGGGAGGTAGAGGGGAAGATAGTCAGAGAGACACTTGCGGCACTGTTCCACCACTCATGAAGCTTCCCCTCTTCAGGTGGGGACCAGGGACTCAAACTCAGGTCCTTGTGCATTGTAACATGTGTAATTCAACCAGGTGCACCACCACCCGGCCTCTCAAAGAAAAATTCTTGAATTTTAATTTTGCTGTGTACCATGGTATCTCAGTATATTTGTGCTACTATACTGAATTCATGAACCCACGAGCCTGAATGCTAGCCTAAGGAATATTAATGTGATTTAGGGCACAAGTCAACACTTTCCTCACACTCTTCATTAAGTGTGCTCTCAGTAATGACACTTGGTTCTCAGTCTCCTCGATTAGAGAGACTGGAAAGATGGGAAACTTGACCAAGTGGGATCTTCTGCCATCAGCCACCTAGCCACAAACACAGGGAACTTTGAGAGCAAGTCTGGAGGGGAATAATAGGGTTGCTTGTCACATATGGGAAAGGGATCCTAGCAAAAATAACCCCAGTGCAGCAGTGCTGATTACCTCAGCTGAACCTCAGCAACACTCTTTGCAAAGGGAGTTTCTGATGAGTTCTCAATAATTAAAACCATCACATTCACTCACTGAATTATCTGGAGTAAATTTAAAAGCAGAATGTTATTACATACTCCTGTGGCAACGGCCTCTTTTGGGCCCTAATGAGGCCTAAGAGATTATTTATTCACACCATGACATCTATAGATGAAGACAGTGAACATTAGAAAGAGTGTGTAAAATTTGCATAGCACTTTCGCCAAAGTTACAGTTGGAAAAAGGACTTTCAGACTTCCATCATATTGTTATTCTTTTTCCTACTCCTCTGAATGAAAATACACTATGTAAAAGCTATTTTCCCCCATTATTCCTGATATCATTCCAAATGTATATTTATTTTTATTTCTCTCAAGTTCACAAAACTGCACTGGCATTTCAAAGCCTAATATTAAAGGATAGAGCAAAATGAGCCTACTCTCATAACTTAAGGATGAAGTGTCAGAGAGAAAGTAATTTGAACATAGATAGTTACTAGTAGTGATACAAATATGATTTCTAAATAAGTTGAAAGAAATGCTGTTTCTTCTCACAGGCAAAACAATGTTTTCCTACAAAAAATAAACATAGAGGAAAGCACAAAAATTAGATACTATAATTCATAAACTTTGGAAATTATATATAGCAAAACTTAGAAGTATTAGGGAAATTCTACAAGGTAATGGAAAAATTAAGTATTAATTAAGTATTAAAATGTTGTATCATGTTAAATTCAGTTTATTCCTATGATATAACTGTAGGCCAGGAACTGGTAAGCTGTCAAAAAAGATACTCAAGAGTTTATTTGGAGTAGCAAATCATAAAATATAGCAAATAGTTATATTGGAAAAGTTTATCTGAACATATGTAATACATGTGTAATAATAAATAATTATTTTATTTTCTAGAATAATAAGAACTAATTAAATAATGATAATTGCATTTGCTATTTTGCTCTTGTTTTCAGTCTTAACTGCTCCTTCCTTAACACTTTCTTTCACTTTAAATAAAATACTTTATCATTCGTATGCTAAAGATTTGTTTATTTGTTTGTATGAGACAGAGAGATAATCAGAGCATTACTCTGCCATATGCAATGATCTTGAGAATCCAACACTTTCTCCACTGTGCTATCTCCTAGCTCACTTAATTTCTTCTTTAAAAAGATTTATTTAGTTTTCTTAATTTAATTTTATTTATTATCTTTATTTATTGGATAGAAACAGCCAGAAATTGAGAGGGAAAGGGGAGACAGAGAGTGAGAGACACAGAGAGACACCTGCAGCCCTACTTCATCACTTGTGAAGCTTTCCCTCTGCAGGTTGGGACTGGGGACTCGAATCCAGGTCCTTGTACATTGTAACATATGTGCTCAACCAGGTACCACTACCTGGCATACTTAGTTATTAATGAGAAAGAGAGAAAATAAAGTATCACTATCGCATATGAGGTACTGGTGTTCAGATTTAGAACCTCATGTTTGCAGATTCTCTGTGCCATTTCCAGATCACTATCATTTAAATTCTCTCCCTTTTTCACTTATTTTCCTAGTTTTTGCTCTAATGTTATAGAATATATCATATGTATTATATTCTACCTCTACTCAATATTAACTTCATTATAATAGTTTGCTTTCTTCAATGCAACAATTCTTTATCTCTCATTTGCTATCATTTTCATATGTTTTACATCTGAATACACCTTATAAAATCAATAATACTATATTATAATCTTTTCTTTTTCTTTTTTTTACATTAGAGCACTGCTCAGCTCTGGTTTATGGTGGTACAGGGGATTGAACCTGGGACTTTGGAGCCTCTGGCATGAGAATCTCTTTGCATAACCACTGTGCTATCTACCCTTACCCCTATATTATAGTCTTTGTTGCACAATGTTATGTTTTACATGTTTGATTTTATTTATTTATTTTTATTTATTTATTACTGGAAAAGGCAGAGAGAAATTGAGAGGGAGGGGGTAGATAGAGAGGGAAAGAGGCAGAGAGACATCTTCAGTCCTGCCTCACCATTTGTGAAGCTTTCTCCCTGCAGGTGCGGACCAGCGGCTTGAAGCTGGGTCCTTGCACATTGTAATGTGTGAACTTAGCCATGTGAGCCATCGCCTGGTCCCTTGTTTTAAATGTTTGTTTGTTTGTTTGTTTGTTTGTTTGTTTATAACCAGAGCACTGATCAGCTCTGGCTTATGGTGGTGTGGGGGACTCAACTTGGGACTTTCTAGCCTCAGGCATGAGAGTCTCTGCATAATCATTATGCTATCTAAGGGGTCAGGTGATAGCGCAGCAGGTTAAGCACACACGGCACAAAGTTCAAGGGTGGACATAAAGATCCCGGTTCGAGCCCCTGGCTCCCCAAAGGAATTTAGGAATTTTAAAAAAAAGTATCTTTATTTATTTATTGGGAAGAAAGAGCCAGAAATTGAGAGGCAAGGGGGTGATAGAGAGGGAGAGAGACAGAGAGACACCTGCAACACTGCTTCACCACTCTCAAAGCTTTCCCCTGCAGGTGGGAACCATGGGTTTGAACCCCTGTCCTTGTGTGTGTGCTCAACCAGGTGCACCACTACCTGGCCAACTATTTTTTAAAAATTTAACAGAAGAAATGAAAAGTTTATTTTTAAACTCAAATACTTATTTCTAGTATTCTTCACATCTTCTAGTTGATCTGAATTACTATGTGGCTTTCTTCCATCCCAAAGTATTTTCTTTCGGCCCCTCCGCCCGCGGAGGCTGCGGGCCCGGGTGCTGGGGGCGGGCGCGCGGGCCATGGCTCCCTGGGCGGGGGCCGCGCTTTCCGTGCTGAGCTCGCGCGCTCAGTGGCTCACGCTGGCGGTCGCCTTCCTGCTGACCCCGCTGCTGCAGCTCGTGCCGCCCAGCCTGCTCCCGGGCTGCGGGCTCTTCCAGGACTTGATCCGCTATGGGAAAACCGAGCACATAGGGCTGCCGCGCCCTGCCATCTGCCGGGTCTTTGATGTCCCCAAGAGGTGTTTTTCTCACTTCTATATCATCTCAGTGCTCTGGAATGGTTTCCTGCTTTGGTGCCTTACACAGTTTCTATTCTTGGGCGAGCCTTCCGAATTCTTGGGGCCACACAATTCCAAGGGGGTGAGCTGGTGCTATCTACATTCTTAGTGTTAGTATTTCTGTGGGTAAACAGCTTGAGAAGACTCTTCGAATGCTTCTATGTCAGCGTCTTCTCCAGTGCCCTTATTCATGTTGTGCAGTACTGTTTTGGACTTGCCTACTACATCCTAGTTGGCCTGTGATGAGCCAAGTGCCAGTGGATGGCAGGAATGTCTATGTGATAGGAAAAAATCTCTTGATGCAAGCACGGTGGTTCCATATCCTTGGAATGATGATGTTCATCTGGTCATCAGTACAAGTGCCATGTCATTGTCATTCTCAGGAAAAATAAAGCGGGAGTGGTCATTCACTGTAACCACCGAATCCCTTTTGGAGACTGGTTTGAATATGTTTCTTTCCCTAACTACTTGGCAAAACTAATGATCTACATTTCCATGGCTGTCACCTTTGGGTTCCACAACTTAACTTGGTGGCTAGTGGTGGCATATGTCTTCTTTAGCTAGGCCCTGTGTGCCTTGCTCAATCACAAATTCTATATATAAAAAAAAAAATGATCTCCTACCCAAAGCATAGGAAAGCTTTTCTACCATTTCTGTTTTAAGATCACCTCAGTCATGAAGAATGCAAACCAGGTGAGAAGTTTAATCCCTAAGGATAATGAGGTCTAGAGACCAAAGTACAGTTTCTGCAGAACTGTCTGAACAGTGTTCCGTTTTTATGTCCTAATGTCTTCACTGAATGAACAAAACAATGCCTCTCAAGAAAATGAATGTTCAAAATATCTTCAAAGAAGAAACACTCTGGCAGACCTAGAATTGCTGTGTCTGCTGTCTTTGAAGCTTTATAAAAGTCAACCAGTTGCTAAAAAATAGATGAGACTTTTCCAAGATGCTTTATAAATATAATAAATGAATGCACAAACAGCTTTAAACATTCACTCATACTCATAAAGGGAAATATGATCTCATGTGGCTTTGTTTTTGTTAGGGGCAAATTATCTGGACAACATAATCAGCATTATAGCAGGCAGTCAGTAAATGTTGCATTTCAATAAAAGAAGAAGCATTTGAAAATAACAACAGCATTTGGAAAAATAACAATATATGAGAAGAGTTAATTTTTTGGAGTTTATACTTTTATATGTTAACAGAAAGATTTCCAGCTACATATTCATTAGTAGTCATTTTTACTCATTTGCTCCTCAGATAAGTTTACTGTTTAAAAACCTCAAATTTTGGGGAATGTTATGCATGTACAAACTATTGTATTTACTGTTGAATGTAAAACATTAATTCCCCAATAAAGAAATAAAAAAATTAAAAAAAGAAATTTGATGTTAACTATATGTTGTAATGTGAGAGAAGTTAAGTTGGTATGAATAGTAAGATTTTGGGGGTGGGGCAGTAGAGCACCAGGTTAAGTGCTCATGGCACGAAGCTCAAGGACCCCTCTAAGGATCCCTGTTTGAGCCCCCTGCTCCCCACCTGCAGGGGGGGTTGCTTTACAAGTTGTGAAGTAGGTCTGCAGATGTCTATCTTTCTCCTCCCCTCTATCTCCCTTTCCTCTCTCGACTTCTCTCTATCCTACTCAACAACAATGGCATCAATAACCACAACAATAATAGCCACAATAATGATAAAACAACAAGAGCGACAAAAAAAAAAAAACCTCAAATTTTTGTTTTTACATTTCTTTTAAGGGAGTACCTTATATAGTTATGTCATTAATGTTTTCATTTAAATTGGGTTAATACCTGCCTAAGTTTATTTTAACTAGTAGGATGAGTATGAAGATATTTAGGAATATAAAGTTTACATCTAAAAGCACCTTATGTTGCCAAGAAGATAGCTCTGGAGCAGGACACAGGCCTCCCAGGCCTGAGGTCCCAGGTTCAGGCATCAACACTGCATATACCAAGGCAGGTAGTGCTCTGGTTTCTCTCATAAAAATAAAATAATATTTTGAAAAATTATAATAACACTAAAACTAACTCTGAAAACTTCCATGGCTCTTGAAGGGAAAGGAAGGAGAAGTAGGGAATCGGGGTGTCTTTGATGTGGTACTGGAACTTTGGAGATGGGTGAGTCTTACACACTTGTATAGGTGTGAAATTAGACCCCTAAAATTTTATTATACTGTAAGCCCCTGTTAAATCAATAAAAGTAAATTTTTATCTTTTCATATTAGCAATTTACAAGATTATAAGATAATACAGGGATAGTTCCAAAAATAAATCTTTTTTAAATAGCATTTTTTAAAGAAAATATCCTGCTCAACAATTTGTTTGGCCTCGTATGTTAACTCTCTTTTCAATCACCAGGTTCCAGATGCCACCAGGATGCTGGCCAGGCTTCCCTGGACTGAAGACCCCACCAATGTGTCCTGGAGCTCCGCTTCCCCAGAGACCCACCCTACTAGGGAAAGAGAGAGGCAGACTGGGAGTATGGACCGACCAGTCAACGCCCATGTTCAGCGGGGAAGCAATTACAGAAGCCAGACCTTCTACCTTCTGCAACCCACAACAACCCTGGGTCCATGCTCCCAGAGGGATAGAGAATGGGAAAGCTATCAGGGGAGGGGGTGGGTTGTGGAGATTGGGTGGTGGGAATTGTGTGGCGTTGTACCCCTCCTACCTTATGGTTTTGTTAATTAATCCTTTCTTAAATAAAATAAAAAAAAAAGAAAAAAGAAAATATCCATGATTAGACCAAAGGGAAAGAACTGCATGGTCTTAAAATAATAACAATACTATAGCATGAGCAGCACAGTAAGTGAAACTACATTCATGCAGCATAGCATTCACAGAGTTACTAGCATGAGCAGCACAGTAAGTAAAACTACATTCATGCAGCATAGCATTCACAGAGTTACTTGCTTTATTCCTTTTTTGCAGATGTTATTACAGTCTGGTTTTGCACTAATATGTGCCTTGCTCTGGGTGAAGACACTTCATTATTCATCAGACATATATTTCAGTCAGGTGGTGACACAATAGGTTAAGCGCACATGGCGCGAAGCACAGGGGCCTGAGTAAGGATCCAGGTTCGAGCCTCCAGCTCCCCACCTACAAGGGAGTTGCTTCACAAGTGGTGAAGGTCTGCAAGTGTCTGTCTCTCCCCCTCTCTGTCTTCCCCTCCTCCCTCCATTTCTCTCTGTCCTATCCAACAATAACAACAATAATAATAACCACAGCGACAATAAAAAGACAGCAAGGGCAACAAAAAGGGAAAAAAAAAAAAGCTTCCAGGAGCAGTGTATTTGTGGTGCAGGCACCAGGCCCCACTGATAACCCTAGAGGCAAAAAAAGAAAATAATAATATCCTCACACATACACACATCCACCCCTGCAGTAGTAAAGGAATGTTGTTAACTGAGTTTTTTTGACTTTTGAGTTTTATTATATATTCATTTTTGACCAGAGCCCTGGTCCACTTTGGCTAATGGTGATGCCAGGCATTGAACCTAGGATCTCACATGCCAGTACTGTGCACCACTACTTTGTAAGCTAACATTCAGTATATGCATATTAAATCATATTCTAAAGTCCAAAGTATTTCTTTTTTAAATATTTATTTATTTATTTTCCCTTTTGTTGCCCTTGTTTTTTTTTATTGTTGTTGTAGTTATTATTGTTGTTGTTATTGATGCCATCATTGTTAGATAGTACACAGAGAAATGGAGGGAGATGGGGAAGATAGAGAGGGAAAGAGAAAGACAGACATCAGCAGACCTGCTTCACTGTGAAGCGACTCCCCTGCAGATGGGGAACCGAGAGGTTTGAACTGGGATCCTTATGTGGGTCCTTGCGCTTCTTACCACATGCGTTTAACCTGCTGCTTAAAATATTTTCTTTAACTTTTGTTATAAGTATAATAGGAAGATGTTTTCCCAGTCTTTCAAAATTCTGGGATGGTAAAATGATAAAATTCTAGAATGGCAGCTGCTTTGTGATGCACATGACCCAGGTTCATGCCAGCCCCCACTGCAGTGCGGGACGCTTTGATGTTCTGCTATCTTTTCCTCTTTCCCTTTGCCTTTTTCTCCTTTAAAAAATTATCTCAGTGGAGGGAAGATAGCATAATTGTTATGCAAACAGACTCTCATGCCTGAGTCTCCAAAGTCCCAGGTTCAATCCCCCACACCACCATAAGCCACAGCTGAACAATGCTCTAACCAGATATAAAATATATCTAGATATAGATATAAATATATCTATATCTCGGAGGGGTTGGGGTCGGTAGGGCAGCAGGTTAAGTGCACATGGCCCGAAGCTCAAGCAGCAGCATAAGGATCCCGGCTCCCCACCTACAGGAGGTTCATTTCACAGGTGGTGAAGCAGGCCTGCTGATGTCTTTCTCTCCCCCTCTGTCTTCCCCTCCTCTCTCCATTTCTCTCTGTCCTATCGAACAACAACTACATCAATAATAACAACAACAATAATAACCACAACAATGATAAAAAAAAAAAAAAAAAAACAAGGGCAACAAAAGGGGGAAAAAAAAAAGCCTCCAGGAGCAGTGGATTTGTGGTGCAGGCACCAAGCCACAGCACTAACCCTGGAAGCAAATAATAATAATAAATCTCAGATTGGTGAAGACCAATAACAAAACAAAGCATCTCAAAGAGTGTATTTATTCAATGTTTTACTTTTATAATTGGATAAAGCATTTTCATTAGCAGCTATTTATTTTGGCACTTTGATTCTGGCATTCTACTGCCACCTAGAGTCTTCTTATCTAATAAGAAAAGAAGTTTTTATTTAAGTCTCTCTTAGCTAGCAGTCTCTCTCACTCTTTATATCTATCTGTTTATATATTCATATATGTATTTAGACAAAAGTAATTCTTACAGTATTTAAACTAACACAACTCATCATAATATAAATTCAGAATCCTTGATCCAGCCCTTGTTATGTCCTACTTTGTAGAAAGGAAGTTTCAACTGACAGGAAGACTGAGTACTTTGATGAAAATTTTCACAACTTAGTCATTCATATTACTATAACTCTGTATAGAAGATCCCTGATCCTATACTAGATAAATCTCCTTTAAACTAAGTGTACAATATATGGTGATATCTTAGAAATTATTATGACTGCTACAATCACTTTGGGGTGGTTCTTAAATGTGTGGTAAAGTATCCTCTCACTGGGCAGAGTTCAAAGAAGCATATCTAGTGTTCACTTTGTAAAGAGAAGACAGGTCTTGCATTGATGTTTATACAGATTTCTAAAAGTTCAGTGACTTGAGACTTTGTGGTTACATTCGAGTAACACCATCTACCTTTTAAGTAGTTGTCAAAAAAAAAGAAAGAAAGAAAGAAAGAAAGAAAAGAAATGATTCAATCTCCCTTACCATCATAGACCAGAGCTGAGCAGTGCTCTGATTAAAAAAAAAAAAAAAAAAAAGTCCTTGTCACCTTTCCTTTACAATGTTAGTTTTTTTATGTAACTCCAATGTTTTGTACAGTCCACAGAAGCGGCTATTATTTTCATGAACGTTTAAAAAAATTCAGTTCATGGGGTGGGGCATTGGTGGACCCGGGTTAAGTGCACAAGTTACCATGCCTAAGGACCTAGGTTGAAGGCCCCCCATCCCCACACACCTGCAAGGAGGAAGCTTCACCAGTGTGTCTCTCCATATCTCCCCCTCCCCTCTCAATTTCTGTAAGGAATAGAAAGGAAAGGGGGGAAAAATGGTCACCAGGATGGATTTGCTGCTAGTGGCAGGAAATAATTCAGTTCATATTCACATTTCTTTAAATGTCTCCAAAAATAGCAACCATGGGGGGTAGAGCATTTGACTGCAAAAATAACAATCACAATAATAAAGATTCATCTGGGAGCCAATATTGAGGACTACCCTTTGGTAGCATTTGGCTAGACAGTAGAAGTTCAGATAATTGTGTCACTGAACTCTATGGGCACAAGACCTCAGATTAACATCTTCAGGGCCAGTGAAACAGCTCGCTTGGATATTGAGCTTTGCCATGTATAACCCAGGTTTGACCGTGGCCTTCACCACACTGAAGGAAGCTTCCATACCCTGTTTGCTTTCTCTGTTCCCCTCTGCTTCTACTAAAACAAACAAACAAACAAACAAACAAACAAAAACATCCCAGCATTTAATTAACTTATTTTGACCAGAGCACCTCTCCGCTCTAGTTATTTCCGATGCTGGGAATGGAATCTGGGACTTTTAGGATGCAAGTCCTCCGTGCTTTTGAGCCATCTCCTCAGCCTTTTGCAGTTGGAAAATTACAGAATTGTACATTGTACATTACCATGTACAAAGACCTGGGTTCAAGCCCGCAGTCCCCACTGGCGGTGAAGAGGACTGCAGACGTGTCTCTTTCTCTCTCCTTCTCTATCATCTCACCCACCCTTCAACATTTCTCTACCTTATCAATTAAAAAGTGGGGTCGGGCGATGACGCACCTGGTCAAGTGCACATAGTACCAGGCGCTAAGGACTGAGGCTTCAGCACCCGCTCCCCACTTGCAGCGGGACGCTTCACTAGCAGTAAAGCTCCCTCTTCTTCTCTTCCTCCTCCTCCTCCTTTCTCACTTTCTGTCCTATCTAATTAAAAGATAAAAGAGTGGTCCAGGAGGTGGCCCAGTGATAAAGCTTTGGATTCTCAAGCATGAGATCCTGAGTTCAATCCCTGGCGGCACATGTGCCAGAGTGATGTCTGGTTCTTTCTCTCTCCTATTATCTTTTTCATTAATAAATAAATAAGTAAAAATTTTTAAAAATAATAAAATACATAAAAGAAAGGGGGAAAAATGGCCGCCGGGAGCAGTGGATTCATGTGCAGGCACCAAGCCCCCAGCGATAAACCTGGTGGGGACCAAAAAAAAAAAAAAGGAAAAAAAAGGTTGTCAGTGGATGCCCGGAGCTGTGGATTCACAGCGTAAACTCCAGCAATAACCCTAGCGGCAAAAATATGATATAATGTACTATAATAGTATAGCAAAGTAAAATAAAATGCAGAATCGTTAACTGACTGACGTCAAAATGAATCTGAGGGCAGAGGAGGAGAGGGCAGGGGAGGCATGGGAAATGTAGTCTTGACCCATCCCGCTCAAGGCTCGGCAAGCTGGGAAAAAGGTCCAGGGTCTTTCTGCGCATGAGCAGCTGGACCGGCCTCTGACTTCTCCAGACCAGCTGGACTCGGCGAAGGGATTCGAATCCCCAAAGGGTGAGAGCCCCCGGGACCGGTGGGGGGAGGCGGCCCTGTGCAGCGGGAGCGGGGAGCCCCTCAACCCCAGCGCTTGTGAGCTCAGCAGCCGCGAGGTCCCAGACCCAGGAAAGCTGATTGAAGGGGTGGCGGAGCTGGTGGAAGGGCATGGGGGCTTCTGCTGCAACCTGGCCGATGAAAACAATGAAGAGCGCACGGTTGAGTGGGGGTGGTGGAAGGAGCTGGGTCAGTAGATGTCAAATGGCGTTGCCTTGAAACTTCAAGCCGTACCTTGTAAAATGTGTCTTTCGGCCGGTGCTTGATACTAAGCTCTGAGTAAATTTTAACTGCCATTCTAGTTAGAAGGCGTTTTGTTATTTTCATTAGATGCTTCCTATACAGCCACCTGCGACAAAAACTGAGAGGTGCTGAAGTCACAAACGACCAGTGAAGGAATGCAGCTTCTGTGGCAAGTGTGATTTCAAGTCGTGGGCCTTGTCTAAGTTACCACAGCTGTCATCAGCCAGCATTGCAACCCTCACAGCATTTAACAAAGTGTAGTGACCCCAAGGATATAAAGAACAGTTCATGGGGGGCAGGCGGTGGTGCACCTGATTAAGCGCACACATCACAGTCTGCAAGTCTCGGGGTTCATGCTTCTGGTCCCCACCTACAGGGGGGAAAGCTTCTTGATTGGTGAAGCAGGGTTGCAGGTGTCTCTCTCCCTCTGTCTCCTCCCTTCTGAATTTCTGTTTCGATCTAATAAATAAATAAATAACAGTGAATGTAGATGGGATCTTGCTACATTTCCCAAAGGTATTCTGGGATTTCTAGTCTTCTGGTTTCTTGTGCCAGAAAGTCTCCGTCTCCTCTTCCACTGTCAGTCTTTTTTTTTTTTTGTCTCTAATGTATATTTATTTTTAGATACAATTTCTAGTCTCTTGGAACTGAGTAACGTCTTGTGAGATAGGAAGCTGCAGACCTTGGGTAACAATTATCTTTCCTGGAAAAGAGCACCCTTCTGATCTCAGACCCTTTTATAGCGCTTTAGTGCAGAGAAAGAGCACAGAAAGAGCAGACCACTGGGAGGGGCTTGGGATGTGCCCTGCAGCCTAGGCCTTTTCTCTGGGGAAGCCCATATGCAGGGGATTCAGAGAGCCTGAGCACCCTGACCCCAGTGGATATATTGGAGCATGAGGCTCAAAGAACTGTGGGTGTTTGCCTTTTATTAAATTGCTGTTGTAAAAAATAATAATAGAAAAAACAAGTGAGATCCAGGAGGTGGCGCAATGGATAAAGCACTGAACTCTCAAGCATGACGTTCTGAGTTCAACCCCTGGCAACACATGTACCGGTGTGATGTCTCTTTCTCTCTCTCTCCTCCTATCATTCTCATTAATAAATAAATAAAATATTTAAAAAATAATAACAGACCGTATATTTGCAGGTTCAGAAGCAATTCTGGTAATACTTTGTAAGAATAGCCAGTCTTTTTAAAAAAATTATTTTGATTATCTTTATTTTGTTTATTGACTAGAGACAGCCAGAAATCTAGAGGGAAGGGGGTGATAAGAGAGGGAGAGACAGAGAGACACCTGCAGCATTGCTTCACCACTGGCAAAACTTTCCCCCTGCAGGTGGGGACCTGGGGGCTTGAACCCTGGTTCTTGTGCACATTGTAACATGTGTGCTCAACCATGTGTACCACCACCTGGCCCCCACTCATTCACTTAAATAAAATCTATTATTTGTTTGATAAAGACAAGAGGGAAACTGAGAAGGGAGGGAAAGGTAGAGAGAGAGAGAGCGATATCTGCAATACTGCTTCACTATGCAGGAAACTTTGCCCCTGAAGGTAGGGACTGGGGGCTTGAATCAGTTTTTTTGTGCACTGTAACTTGTATGCTCTTCTGGGTGCAACACTACCCAGTCCCTCGGGTTCACTGTCTCAGAGGTAAGTAACAAAAAAAATCTTTTCAGGAGCCTTTTGTGAAATACATCATATTTATTTATTTATTCCCTTTTGTTGCCCCTGTTGTTTTGATTGTTGTAGTTTATTATTGTTGTTGTTATTGATGTCATTGTTGTTGGATAGGACAGAGGGAAGTGAAGAGAGGAGGGGAAGACAGAGAGTGGGAGAGAAAGATAGACACTTGCAGACCTACTTTACTACCTGTGAAGTGATTCCCCTGCAGGTGAGGAGCTGGGCTCTCGAACCGGGATCTTTACGTGGGTCCTTGCGCTTTGCGCCACCCGCGCTTAAGCTGCTGTGCTACCACCCGACTCCCAAGACTTTATTTTTTAAAAGATGTATTTACTGTGGTCCAAGAGGTGGTGCAGTGAATAAAGCATTGGATTCTCAGCCATGAGGTCCCGAGTTCAGTCTCTGGCAGCACATGTACCATAGTAATGGTCTGTTTCTCTCTCTCCTAACTTCCTCATGAATAAATAAGTAATTTTTTTTTTTTTTTTTTTTTTTTAGTGGTTGACTTCCTGGACCAATTGCTGTTTCTCCTGGAGCTGTGAGAATCATCTCCTTAGTTTTCTCTTGGGTTAATTTACCTATCTTTCTTCCCTTTATCTCTTGAGTTTGTTTGATAGTTGCTTCTTGTGATTGTTGTTGTTGTTTTTAATTTATTTATTGGGGGATTAATTTTTTTCCTTTTTAATATTTATTTATTTATTCCCTTTTGTTGCCCTTGGGAGATTAATGTTTTACATTTGACAGTAAATACAGTAGTTTGTACATGAATAACATTTCTCAGTTTTTCACAGAACATAATAAATTCTTTTAAAAAAAGTTGTATTTACTAATGAAAGAGAGAGGAAAGAGGACCAGAGTATCACTGGCACATGCAATGCCAAGGATTGAACTCAGGACCTCGTGTGTTTAGGTCCAGCACATTAGCCACTGTGTCACCTCCCAGACCACACTTTTACTAGACTTTCAATGATTTTTTTTTTTTTTTTTACTAGGAGGTAAAATGACTCATCCTACATCTTTTTCTGCTAAGTAAAATTTGATACTAAGTTAATGAACAGATAGTGCTTTATCTTTTTGTGTATTTTAGGTCAGCTAATTTGTTATTTGTATTTCTTTATTAATGAGATAAATACTGTTAGTCAGTATTAGAGAGTTAAGCCCCCAATCACCTCAGAAGCTCAAAAGACACATTGTATATGGTTATTATTATTGTTTAAGGGAGAAGCAGTGGGTTGGGGGAAGAAACACAGAGACCGAGACCACAGGATCAAAGCTTCCGTCAGCATGCTGAGGGCCAGGCTTGAACCTGGGTCGCACACATAGCAAAGCAAAGCAGCACACTATCCAAGTGAACCGCTTCACTGAACCTGTATAAAATTCTTTATTTTTAGTTGAGAAAGTTTTATACCTTAGATGGAAAGTGGGGACATGAATCCAAGAACTGAAAGAAGTCAAATCTCATGATCTGATAATGCCTTTTCTCTGCCCCTTTAGCAGAAGCACTGTCTTCTACATTCTTTCAAGAACGACAGGAAATGAACATATCTCAGGTGAATTCTTTATTCATTCTCCATTCTCTATTGCAATTATGAGGCTTTAGTGGACTCAGTAGAAAAGGAGAAATAGAAATAGATTGATCTGGGAGTTGGGCTGTAGTGCAGTGGACTAAGCGCAGGTGGCGCAAAGCACAAGGACCTGCATAAGGATCCCGGTTCGAACCCCGGCTCCCCACCTGCAGGGGGAGTCGCTTCACAGGCGGTGAAGCAGGTCTGCAGGTGTCTGTCTTTCTTTCCTCCTCTCTGTCTTCCCCTCCCTCTCTCCATTTCTCTCTGTCCTATCCAACAACGACAACAACAACAATAAAACAACAAGGGCATCAAAAGGGAATAAATAAATAAAATAAATATAAAAAAAAGAAATAGATTGATCATACAATCGTAAAGGAAAATGTACAATTTTCATGTAATGTTTGTTATGACAGCTACTATGTAACCTTTGTCAGTATAAATAGATCACCTCCAACTCATAGTATGCTAAGAGTTTAAGATTATGAATTATAATGCACTGAATTATAATGAGTACTTTTTTCTGTATTGGAATAAAGTTATCACTTAGTTCCTTCAAGCCCCTCATACCCCTTTGTGGCAGAGGGAACTTCACAAGTGGTGAAGCGGTGCTGCAGGTGTCACTCTTTGTCTTTCCTTCTCTATCTACTTCCATCTCATTTTATTTATTTATTTATTTATTTTTATTTTTAAAATTTATTTCTTTATTGGGGAATTAATGTTTTACATTCAACAGTAAATACAATAGTTTGTACATGCATAGCATTCCCCAGTTTCCCATTTAACAATACAACCCCCACTATGTCATCTATCATCCTTCTTGGACCTGTATTCTCCCCACTCACCCACCCCAGAGTCTTTTACTTTGGTGCAATACACCAATTCCTTCAGGTTCTACTTGTGTTTTCTCTTCTGATCTTGTTTTTCAACTTCGGCCTGAGAGTGAAATCATCCCATATTCATCCTTCTGTTTCTGACTTATTTCACTCAACATGATTTTTTCAAGGACCATCCAAGATCGGCTGAAAATGGTGAAGTCACCATTTTTTATAGCTGAGTAGTATTCCATTGTGTATATAGACCACAACTTGCTCAGCCACTCATCTGTTGTTGGACACCTGGGTTGCTTCCAGGTTTTGGCTATTACAAATTGTGCTGCCAAGAACATATGTGTACACAGATCTTTTTGGATGGATATGTTGGGTTCCTTAGAATATATCCCCAGGAGAGGAATTGCAGGGTCATAGGGTAGGTCCATTTCTAGCCTTCTGAGAGTTCTCCAGACTGTTCTCCACAGTCCATCTCATTTTCTGTCTGTCTTGTCAAATAAAGCTATTATTTATTTTCTTCAATTTATAAATATTTATAAACAGTATGATATATTTTCTATTACTAAATTTCTATATAGGTGGTAGTTGCTAATAATTATAGCAAACTACTTCTTACATATTTCCTAGGATTTTTGCTGAAACTTTATTTCAGGTTTTTATTATTTATCAGCAATTGGATTAGACTGTCATTTATTTCTGTCTTTTTAATTTTAATTTATAGACTGAGAGAAATTGAGAAGGGAGGGTAGAGATAGGCAGGGAGAGAGAAAGAGAGACACCTGTAGCACTGCTTTGTCTCCTTATCTAGATCCTGACATCAACCTACGTGAAAGAAGAGACTCATGCTGTGTAGCAAGCAATTGTGCTGCTGTGACTGCATCTGGGAAGAGTCTCCCAAACAGACAGGAAGCCCCAGGTGCAGCCCTGATCCAAGTCTAGTGGCTCATTTTATTGATGCTTAATCCAGTTACATCATAGGAAGCAAACATTCACTCCAAGTTTAAGCAATTAAAGAATATGTATGTTGTAGGTGACTCCCCATAGGGTATGCGATGCATGACTTTCACCCCATACAGACCCTGGGACCTTACTTTATGGAGATTATATCATCAGTCCTACATGTTTATGTCCACCACACCCCCCATCATGACTCTGCCCAGTGAGGCATAGCTATCATGAGAAGGTTTTAGGTCAGACTCTTAGCTATGGGAAGCTTTTGTTTCAGACCTTTCTTTCTGAGACAAATCAACTTGCACTGCTTTACTTTGTGTTGTAAGAACTAAGGCAAAGTTTACATCTCACAACCTTCATAATTGTATGTCTCAGTTGCATGCATCCAAGCCATCCCCCCCCCCTCTCTCAAATACAAGAACACTGATCAGCTCTGGCTTATGGTGGTGCTGGGGACTGAACCTGGGACTTCAGATCCTCAGGCATGAGAGTCTCTTTGTATAACCATTATGCTATCTACCCCCACCCTCAGAGCCATTCTTTGTCATAAAGATTTCTAGGGTCCTTACTTGTTCCCAACCCTATTTCACCACCTGTAAAGCTTCCTTCACTGCAGGTGGGGATTGGAGGCTTGAAGCCAGTTTCTTTTGCACATTGTCACGTGTGCGCTCAGCCAGTGACCCCTGTTTCTTGTTTCTTTATCTGTGTAATGGCATGTCACTTGCAGCAGCGGGATGCAGAAAAAGGTTTGGAGCAGAAAGGGAACTCAATCCTTTATTTGTGCTGGCACCTCAGAGTTGGGTGAGAGAGCAACAGTTCGGGCCACGTGGAGGTAGCAAAAATGCCCGCCTCGCACAGCAACCTTCCCTACGTCTAATCACCGAAGTGAAAGACGGGCAAGAGAGAAAGGGGCAGAAGAAGGAGGACTTTTATGGGAATAGCTCTCGTGAGAATGGGAAGGGGGAGGAGTAACCAAAGCACTCCAACTATCTTGGGGAATTGACAGTGCCCTGAGGGCACAACATGACAGATGTGACTGCATCTGCATAATTTCCCAGCATCTCCCCTTTCCTGATATCTAATGGCCACAGTATAGGAAACTTAAGTTGGAGCAGGCTTAAATGTTTTTAAGGAATGCCATGCTCAGGTGAGAAGATGTAGGATGTTTTTGTGGGGAAGGGAAGACTTACATGGCCGCCAACCTTGTGAGATCTATGTGTCCTCCCTGTACTCAACCCCTCTGTAGAGAGAGAGACTTACCTGGAGGGACTCATCTCATAGGTTAAGCTCTGCCAGGCTCCACCATCTCCTCACAATTTTTCTACATCTTTCCCTATCTTTCTATCTAGTCATCACATTAAGATGGGTCAATGTCTGTAAAAGATTCCATCTGTGACTGAGGAATAGTGGTGTAGGGGTGAGCAGAAACCTTTTGGACATAAACCTGAATGATATAACAAAACAGGAAGGGACAAGTAGGGGAGCAGTAAGAGCCAGTGTGATGTCAAGGGAAGGCTTGGTGTGCAAAGGAACATTCCCTGTCTCTGGGGAGGGGGGCAAGGGTTCATAATGAGGAGCGTTTCCTGCCTCAAAGGGCAGGACCTGTAGGCAGGAGGGCATGGCCTGCCAAGTGGAGGGGCTATTTGGCATTGTATAGTCCTCAAGGCAACAGTCTCCAAAGTCTATGAATTACTCAGGGTCAGTCTTTGAAAAACCAGCAGCGTGAAGGGAAGGAAGCTGCTGTAAAATTGTGTAAAGTGTCCAAAGGGTAAACCAGCAAGTCCAATATAAGTGTCAGTCCAAAGTAGGCGACTAGGGAGAGAAATGGCAGGAGGTGAACCGCAGCGTCAGGAACCCAGGAAGTATATAGGATAGGGGGCGGGGAGAAGGAAGAAGCACAAAACTAGCAAGGGCTAAACCAAATCTCCTGGAGGCAGGGGGAGTGAGACCAAACCAATGTAACAGAATGACCATGTAAATAGACCACAATGTAAAGCAATGTAACAGAAGGGATCCCAGAAACAGAACTAGAAGCATACCAACAATGGCATCATGATCTTAGTCTTATACAATGAAGTGTGATATTTTCCTGTTTGGTTGCTACTAATCGTTTAGATGAGAGAGTTTTGTTACATTTAGATTTTGTGAAATAAACATTTGTACCTTATGAGAGGGTATTCTGCATGAAGATTTTGGTTATTAGATATGTCTCTTCTGGAATTGTCTTTTTTTTTATTTCTTTGTCTTTGAAAATTTCTGGTCATTTTATTTATTTTAAAGGTATATTTATTTATTAGTGGGTGGGTGGGGGTTATAGGAGAGGGGACTAGAGCATCACTCTGGTACATGTGATGTTTGGGATCAAACTCAGGACCTCATGCATCTTATCACTGCTTCTCCTCCTGGGCTATTCTATTCATTTCTAAATGTACTCTGATAGTATTTCTAGTCTTGTTTTATGGCTTTAACAATAAATAAACAATAAATATTGCTTTTAACTTCAAATCTTATTATATTGTAAAACAGTTTTTACAATATAATAAGATTTGAAGTAGGATTTCAGATTCTTTTATCTGTTATGTAAGTCATCTCCTTTTTTAGAATGAGTTTTAAAATTTACCTTTTTTGAAGTTCTTTGAAAAAATTTTTTAAATTTACTTTCCCTTTTGTTGCCCTTGTTTTTTATTGTGTTGTAGTTATTATTGTTGTTGATGTCATTGTTGTTGGATAGGACAGAGAGAAATGGAGAGAGGAGGGGAAGACAGAGAGAGGGAGAGAAAGCTAGACACCTGCAGACCTGTTTTGCCACTTGTGAAGTGACTCCCCTACAGGTGGGGAGCTGGGGGGCTCGAACCAGGATCCTTACGCTGGTCCTTGTGCTTTGTGCCATGTGTGCTTAGCCCACTGCGCTACTGCCCACCCCCCCTAAATTTTATCTTTGTTTAATAGCTGATAGAAAAAAGCAAAATATATTCTTTTTTTTAATATTTATTTTATTTATTTATTCCCTTTTGTTGCCCTTGTTGTTTTATTGTTGTAGTTATTATTGTTGTTGTAGTTGTTGGATAGGACAGAGAGAAATGGAGAGAGGAGGGGAAGACAGAGAGGAGGAGAGAAAGATAGACACCTGCAGACCTGCTTCACCACCTGTGAAGCGACTCCCCTGCAGGTGGGGAGCCGGGGTTCGAACCGGGATCCTTATGCAGGTCCTTGTGCTTTGCGCCACCTGCGCTTAACCCGCTGTGCTACAGCCCTACTCCCAGCAAAATATATTCTGGCTAACCCAATCTGAAACCTCAAAGTTAAGTATCTGAGGGTATTAACATTGGCTCTGGAAAAATAATTCTGGGGAGTAGAGAAACTTGTTTCTCATATTTGTGTTCTTTTCTTTCTTTCTTCCTCTCTTCTTTTTATAATTGAGAACTTTTTTTTTCTTTTATCTTAATTTATTGGACTGAGACAGTCGGAAATCAAGAGGGAAGGCGGTGATAGAGAAGGAGAGAGACAGAGAGACACCTGCAGCCCTGCTTTATCGCTCACAAAGCTTTTCCCCTGCAGGTGGGGACTGGGGGCTTGAACCTGGGTCCTTGCACATTGCAATATGTGCACGCAACTAGGTGCGCCACCACTCGGCCCTCCTTTTTTTTTTTTTATCTTTACTTATTTATTTATTGGATAGAGACAGCCAGAAATTCAGAGGGAAGGGGGTGATAGAGAGGTAGAGAGATAGAGATACACCTGCAGTACTGCTTCACCACTTGTGAAGCTTCCCCCCTGCAGGTGGGAACCAGGGACTCGAACCCAGGTCCTTGCACACTGTAACATGTGTGCTCAACCAGGTGCACCACCATCTGGCCGCTTGACCCTCATTTTCTTCTAGGACTGCAGAAATAGCACCTGATATTGTCTGCTTCCACAACTGCTCTCCTAGAATGTATTTTTGAACACTAGACAATCTTTCTTCTATATCTTAAGCCAAAACTGTGCTTTGACATAACAGAATGAAAACCAAAATCCTGCATACAAAGTAATTTGCACATCACTTTGGTACATGTGATGGGAAAATTGTGCTCAGGATCTCATGTTATGACACACAAGGACCTGCGTTCAAAGTCCCGGTCCCCGCCTGCAGGAGGACAGCTTAATTAGAAGAAGACACAAATAAGCATGAATTGTAAACTACATTAAGAGAGTCATCCACCAAAACAAAACACTTTTTAAAAAAAATTTTTTTAGATTTATTTTATTCTTTTTTGTTGCCCTTATTGTTTTATTGTTGTAGTTATTGATGTCGTTGTTATTGGATAAGATAGAGAGAAATGGAGAGAGGAGGGGAAGATAGAGAAGGGGAGAGAAAGATAGACACCTGCAGAGCTGCTTCACTGCCTGTGAAGCAATTCCCCTGCAGGTGAGGAGCCGGGAGTTCGAACAAGGATCCTTGTGCCTGTCCTTGTGCTTTGTGACACCTGCACTTAACCAGCTGCGCTACCGTCTGACTCCCCATCAAAACACTTTTGATCACTGTGTCAGTGCCAAGTTGAAGGAACCCTGTTCTGGAGAATTATTCCCATAATATAAATCTGATAGTGTGTAGTATTTCTGTGAGTATGTGCATATCTCTTCCTTGATTCCTGGGACGGTGAAATAGCTTACTTGGAGAGTGTACTTCTTTGCCATGCTCAGCTCAGATCTTTGCCAGCTTTGAACCTGGCCCCCCACCACATTGAAGAAAGGTTTGATGTTTTGAGTTCTCTCTGTCTCTATCTAAAAAAAAAAGTTCTTTATTGATTCTATGTTAATTCCAACTCAGTGTGTGTGTGTGTATATATATATATATATATATATATATATGTGTGTGTGTGTGTATGTATATATATATATCATACATTTTAAAATCTTTATTGGGGGATTAATGATTTACAGTCAACAGTAAAATACAATAGTTTATACATGATGTACATATCATAATTTTAACATACACTAATGTGTAGATAAAACCCTTCTCAGGATTTTGTCTAAGATTAAATAGTCACTAAGCTTTCTCAATATACTAAGTTAATATAATGTATGTTTTTCAAAAATATAGAAATAAATCAAGCTTAAGAATATCTATATATATATTTAATTTTCTGAATTCTTTCTGATTCCTTCCTTTTTTTTTTTTTTTTTTTTAACTAGAGCACTGTTCAGTTCTGGTTTATGGGAGTGTGGAGATTGAACCTGGGAAGACTTAGGCATGAAAGTCTGTTTACATAACCAATATGCTATCTATCTACCCCCACTCAATTTTTTTTTTCTTTTTTAAGGAATTTATTTATTTATTCATGAGGATGATAGGAGGAAAGACAAGAAGAACCAACCATACTTCACTCTGATACATGTGCTGCCAGGGATTGAACTCAGGACCTCATGCTTAAGAGCCCAATGCTTTATCCACTGCACCACCTCTTGGACCACAGAATATTGTTTTCTAATTGGGTGTTATCCTTTATAACACTGTTTTAAATTCCAGTAGTAAATAATGTAACTTTTCAATTTTTTTTTCTATGTACCTGAATCCTTAGACTGATCAGAAATGTATCCTTGCAGGCATCAGTGTCATTCAAGGATGTGACTGTGGAATTTACCCAGGATGAGTGGAGGTTGATGAGTTCTGCTCAAAGAACCCTGTACAGAGAAGTGATGCTGGAGAACTATAGCCATCTCATCTCAATGGGTTAGCTGCCTGTAATATGCCTCCTTCTGCATTGGTTTGTCTGTTTTTAATCTTTCTGTGTTAATATCTTCTGTTAAGATAGTATATTTAACAGAAAATTCAATTCAGCCCTTTTCAGTACACAAAACAAGAAGTTCTGATATGTGTATACCATTATTGCCAACATCAAAATCATGACTTGAAGTATTTCCATCATCCTCAAAGGATTCCTTGTAATCCTTTGCTGTAGGTCAATAATAATAACAACAACAATAAATTAAAAAAAGAAAGAAAACCTATCCAGATAAACACTAGGGAGCTTGCAAAAAAAAGAAAAAGGAACTGTACCCTTCTCATCCCATAATCTTGTCAATCATTATTAGATCACTATAAAAAAAAGAATTAAAAAATAGATAAAACTCAATTGAACTAGATGATGATTATTAAAAACAAACAACAATATACTTACATGGGCTAAGGAAGAAGAAGAATATTCCAGTTACTAATTCAGAAATGAAATGAAGATGACATTAGCAATATATCAAGGTTTCTATAGAGAAATTGTAGAATTACAGAATATGCTATTACTATGGAGAAACTTGAGAATTTGGTAAAAGAACAGAATGATTGGGGCATGTCAAAAAAACAGAGGAGCCAAACCAAAAGAATTTCTACTAGTTGAATCTGCAACAATTACAACAAAATGATAGTATTGGTTTAGAACCCAAAGTATATATTACCTGTTGATCCATATGGGTATAAATAAAACTGAACAAGGAAAGAAATGGGAGATAACAAAAAAATATTTGATATCCTTACTTCTTCTTCTTCTTCTTCTTCTTCTTCTTCTTCTTCTTCTTCTTCTTCTTCTTCTTCTTCTTCTTCTTCTTCTTCTTCTTCTTCTTCTTCTTCTTCTTCTAGCGTTTGCCCTTCTTCCGTAGCCAGTTAACAGCGTCAGGTTGAGCCTGATGTAAAGTTTCGAGACCTCCTTTGAATCTGGAGAGGTGGCAGTCATTGACTATGTGAGTCATAGTCTGTCTGTAGCCGCAGGGGCAGTTCGGGTCGTCTCTGGCTCCTTACTAATTTACAGTTACTCCAATCTCAAGGAGTTCAAACATAATTTCTGTATTTGTTAATGAGCTATTTCTAGTGTGATTTTCTTGTATATAGTATAGCAAACAGTGGGATGGGTAGCTTCAGAGTGAGGACCATGGTGTAAATTACTTTAGTCATATGACTCATATTATAAGGCAAGTTGATAACTTGTATCCTTGATACACTGGAATACACTTTCTCTCTCTCTTAAACACTTCTTTAAATTTTATTTATTTATTTATTTGATTTTAAAATTTTTATTTATGAAATGGAAATATTGACAAGACCATAGGATAAGAGAGGCACTACTCCACAGAATTCCTACCACCAGAACTCTGTATTCCATCCTCTCCCTTGATACCTTTCCCATTCTTTATACCTCTGGGACTATGGAGTATGGTGCAGGACATGGAAGGACTGGCTTCTGTAACTGCTTCCCCACTGAACATGGGCGTTGGCAGGTTGATCCATACTCCCAGCCTGTCTTTCTCTTTCCCTAGTAGGGCAGGGCTCTGGGGAAGCGGGACTCCAGGATACATTGGTTGGTAAGGTTGTCTGCTCAGGGAAGACCTGTTGGCATCAAGGTAGTATCTGGAGCCTGGTGGCTGAAAAGAGAGTTAACATAAAAAGGCAAACAAATTGTTGACTGATCATGAACCTAAAGGCTTGAATCAATTGCAGATGAAGATTTGGGGTCTCTGTTTTGGAAATACCTTGTAGGTCTATTTTAGGTATATTCCAAAGGGCCCATGACTTTATTAGTTTTTGCCTGAGCCTAACATCTGATGTGCAGGTGGACCCAGGTTATTGCTGGGGAGATGATGTCATGGCTGGAAAAAGGGCTAGAAAGCTGGATCGGGGAAGAGAGTAGCTCCTAAATATGGGAAAAGTATATAAATATTATTGACTGTAAACTCCATCAATGTGATCTGGGGCCCACATTCAGCATAGGAGACTATATAACATCTAACATCCCTGTAGGTCCAACATTGCATTCTGCGGTCATCAGTAGAAACATTCTGAGTTGTACCAATTTCAAGACCCATCTTCTTCAGGTGGTAGATAGAGTATGTTATCCAACTCCCCTTTGAAGGATGGAACTTTCTCTACCTTGTTGAGAATCCACATTGAGGGCAAGGTCCCCAGTGGAAGTCCCCAACCCTTTGGGGGTCCATTATGCTGTTCCTGATGGAGATGAACAGTGATAATGGAAAGAGGAATCTATTCAAAGTCTAGGATCATTGTGTTTGTGTGGGAATCCCAGGACTCCCCGACTAGGGCTCCAGTGATCAGGTGGCCTGATAGTGACTAAAGAGTCGTTAAAGTATGCTAGTCTCTTGCCCTTATTCAGCTTTTTATTATTTATTTATTTAAAAAATTAATTTATTTATACATGAAGAATGATAGGCAGAGAGAGAAAGAGAGAAAGAATCAGATGTCATTCTGGTACCTGTGCTGGATTGAACTCTGGACCTCACGCTTGAGAGTCCAACACTTTATGTGGGAGGTGGCACAGTGGATAAAGATTCTGATTTGGTGGTCTCTTTTTGTTCTGTGCCTTCAACAGCCAGCAGTAAGTTGTGAAAACGATAGTACTTAACTCTTCTGTTTCTTTTTTTTTAAAAATATTTTACTTATTTATATATTTTAGATAGTGACAAAGAAACTGAGAGGGGATAGAAGGAGACAGACAGAGAGACACCTGCAGCACTGCTTCACCAACCACTCAAAAAACTTTCCCTATAGAGGTGGGGACCAGAGGCTGGAACTGGGTCCTTATGAAGTATGTAATGTGTGCTCCCAACGTATGTAAGCCACCATTTTGCCCTACCTCATTTGTTTCTGTGTGCGCATAATATACCTGTCTGCACTGCCTGTTGTTTAAAATATAAATACAGTTTCATACAATTTGGACGAGATGAATCAGTTCCTTTTGATCCATTTGGCAAGGCATGGAAATTCTTATGAAATCACTTGATTGAAACATAGATGTTGACCTTTTTTTTTTAAATTTAGTTACATATCTATTCATGATTGATTCCTTATGTGTATAAGAAAGTCTTGGGGTGGGGTAGTGGCGCAGTGGGTTAAGCGCATGTGGCACAAAGTGCAAGGACCGGCATACAGATCCCGGTTCGCCCTGGCTCCCCACCTGTAGGGGAGTCGCTTCACAGGTGGTGAAGCAGGTCTGCAGGTGTCTGTCTTTCTCTCCGCCTCTCTGTCTTCCCCTCCTCTCTCCATTTCTCTCTGTCCTATCCAAAATGAACATCAACAATGGCAATAATAATAACAACAACGAGGCTACAACAACAAGGGCAACAAAAGGGGGAAAAATGGCCTTCAGGAGCGGTGGATTCATGGTGCAGGCACCGAGTCCAGTAATAACCCTGGAGGAAAAAAAAGAAAAAGAAAGTCTTTTTTTTTTTTTTTTTACCAGAGCATTGTTCAGTTCTGGTTTATATTGGTGCAGGGGATTTTGGAGCCAACCTCAGGCATGAGAGTCTCTTTGCATAACTATTATGCTATCTACCCCTGCCCTAAGAAAGTCTTTTATTGTCACTTTTCCCTAAAATATTTAATGGGCATTTTTTTTATCTTTATTGGGGGATTAATATTTTACGTTCAACAATAAATACAATAGTTTGTACATGCATAACATTTCTCAGTTTTCCACATAACAATACACCCCCCACTATGTCCTCTGTCATCCTTTTTGGGCCTATACTTTCCCCACTCCAAAGTCCTTTACCTTCATGCAATACACCAACTCCAATTCAGGTTCTACTTATGTTTTCTTTTCTGATCTTGTTTTTCAGCTTCTGCCTGAGAGTGAAATCATCCCATATTCATCTTTCTGTTTCTGACTTATTTCATTTAATATTTCTTCAAGCTCCATCCAAGATGGGCTGAAAATGGTGAAGTCACCATTTTTAATAGCTAAGTCATTCCATTGTGTATATATACCACAACTTGCTCAGCCACTCATCTGTTGTTGGGCACCTGGGTTGCTTCCAGGTTTTGGCTATTACAAATTGTGCTGCCAAGAACTTATGTGTACACAGATCTTTTTGGATGGATGTGTTGGGTTCCTTAGGATATATCCCCAGGAGGGGAATTGCAGGATCATAGGGTAGGTCCATTTCTAGCCTTCTGAGAGTTCTCCAGACTGTTCTCCACAGAGGTTGGACCAATTGACATTCCCACCAGCAGTGCAGGAGGGTTCCTTTGACCCCACACCCTCTCCAGCATTTGCTGCTGTTACCTTTTCTGATGTATGACATTCTCACAGGAATGAAGTGATATCTCATTGTTGTCTTGATTTGCATTTCTCTGACAATCAGAGACTTGGAGCATTTTTTCGTGCGTTTCTCGGCCTTTTGGATCTCTTCTGTGGTGTATATTCTGTCCAAGTCCTCCCCCCATTTTTGGATGGGGTTATTTGTTGTCTTGTTGTTGAGTTTGGCAAGCTCTTTATATATGTTGATTATTAAACTCTTGTCTGATGTATGGCATGTAAAGATCTTCTCCCATTCTGTGAGGGGTCTCTTGGTTTGGGTAGTGGTTTCTTTTGCTGTGAAGAAGCTTTTTAATTTGATGTAGTCCCATAGGTTTATGCTTGCCTTAGTCTTCTTTGTAATTGGATTCGTTTCATTGAAGATGTCTTTAAAATGTATGCGGAAAAGAGTTTTGCCTATATTTTCCTCTAAGTATCTGATAGTTTGTGGTCTAACATCCAAGTCCTTGATCCACTTGGAATTTACCTTTGTATTTGGTGAAATAGAGTGGTTCAGTTTCATTCTTCTGCATGCTTCAACACATTGTTTCCAACACCATTTGTTGAAGAGACTCTGCTTTCCCCATTTAATAGTCTGAGCCCCTTTGTCAAAGATTAGATGTCCATAGGTGTGGGGACTCACTTCTGGGCTCTCAATTCTATTCCACTGGCCAGTGTGTCTATTCATGTTCTAGTACCAAGCAGTTTTGATGACAATGGCCCTAAAATACAGTTTGAAAACTGGGAGTGTGATGCCTCCGGATCTGTTCTTTTTTCTCAAGATTGTTTTGGCAATTCTCGGTCTTTTCTGGTTCCAGATAAACAATTGTAGCATTTGTTCTATTCTCCTAAAAATGTGCTTGGGATGTTGATGGGGATAGCATTAAATTTGTATATGGCTGGGTAGTGTATTCATTTTGATGATGTTAATTCTTCCAACCCATGAACATAGAGTATCTTTCCACTTCTTTGTGTCTTTTTCAATTTCCTTGAGTAGTGACTCAATTTTCAGTATACAAGTCTTTCACTTCTTTGCTTAGGTTTACTCCTAGATATTTTTATTGTTTTTGTTGCTATAGTAAAAGGAATTGATTTCTGGATTTCAATTTCTTCTAACAGTGTTTGCATAGGGGAATGCCACTGACTTTTGAATGTTAATTTTGTAACCTGACAAATTACTGTATTGCCTGATGATTTCCAAAAGCTTCTTGCTGGATTCCTTAGGTTTTTCTGTGTATACTATCATGTCATCTGCAGATACGGAGAGTTTGACTTCTTCTCTTCCAGTCTGTATTCCCTAATTCCTTGCTCCTGCCTGGTTACTATGGCAAGAACTTCCAACACTATGTTGAATAGTAATGGTGATAGTGGGCAGCCCTGGCTAGTACCTGATCGGAGTGGAAATGCTTCCAGTTTTTCACCATTGAGTATGATGTTGGCTGTAGGTTTGCTATATATAGACTCCACTATCTTCAGGAATTTTCCATCTATTCCCATTTTTTGTAGTGTTTTGATCATAAAGAGATGTTGTATTTTGTCAAAGGCTTTCTCTGCATCTATTGATATGACAATGTGGTTTTGGTCTTGCTTTTGTTGATGTGGTGAATCATATTGATTGATTTACATATATTAAACCAACCTTGCATGCCTGGGATAAACGCCACTTGGTTATGATGAACAATCTTTTTAATATACTGCTGTATCCGGTTGGCTAGAATTTTGTAGCATCTATGTTCATCAGAGATATTGGTCTGTAGTTTTCTTTTTTGGTTGTGTCCCTGTCTGCTTTTGGTATCAGAGTGATGTTAGCTTCATAGAAGCTGGCAGGGAGTATTCCAGTGTCTTCAATCTTCTGGAAGACTTTTAAAAGTAGAGGTATTAGTTCTTCCTTAAAGATTTTGTAGAATTCATTTGTAAAACCATTTGGTCCAGGAATTTTATTCTTGGGAAGGTTTTTGGTAACTGTTTCAATTTCATTAGCTGTGATGGGCCTGTTCATATTATCTAGTTCCTCTTTACTTAATTTTGGAAGTTGGTAGGTATTTAGGAAATAATCCATTTCTTCCAGATTCTCTAGCTTGGTGGCATATAGTTGTTTATAGAAGCCTTGCATGGTATGTTGAACTTCTACGGTGTCTGTTGTGATATATCCTCTTTCCTTTACTATCCGATTTGGGTCTTCTTTCTTTTTTGTTTTGTGAGTCTGGCTGAAAATTTCTCAGTTTTGTTTACTCTTTCAAAGAGCCAACATTTACTTTCTTTGATCTTCTGTATGGTTTTCTTATTTTCAGTATTATTTATTTCTGCCCTAACCTTAGTGATTTCAGTCCTGGTTGCTTTAGGGTCCCTTTGTTCTTCTTCTTCTAGGCCTTTAAGGTGTGCAATCAGGTTGTTTATTTGTGCTTTTTCTTGTTTCCTAATGTGTGCTTGTGAACTTCCCTCTCAGTACTGCCTTAGTTGTATTCCAAATATTTTGATAGCTTTGCCTTCATTTTCATTGAACTCTCGAAAATTTTTGATTTCTTCCTTTATTTCTTTTTTGACCCAGTAGTTGTTAAATGGTGTACTGTCGAACTTCCACATTTTGGGATTATTACTAATCTTTTGTTGATTTTTAAGTGTTAGTTTAATTTCACTGTGGTCTGAGAAGATGCTTGGAATGATTTCAATACTCTTGAATTTGCTGATGCTGTCTTTATGGCCTAACATATGGTCTATCCTTGAGAATGACCCATGTGGATTTGAGTAGAATGTGTATCCCAGTATTGGGGATGAATGACTCTGAAAATGTCCAATAGTTCTAGTTTATCTATCTCCTCATTTAGCTCCCTGATGTCTTTATTGATTTTTTTGCCTGGATGATCTGTCAAGTTGAGAGAGTTGACTGTGTTGCTGTTAATATATTGCTGTAGCTCTTTCAGTAGATGTTTGATGTATTTAGATGACTTCTCATTGGGTGCATAGATGATAATAATTGTTAAGTCCTCTTGATTGACTGATCCTCTGAGCATTACGTAGTATCCATCCCTATCTTTTTAAATTTTATTTATTTTAAAGACTATTGTGTCAGATATGAGAATAGCTGTTCCTGCCCTTTTTTGTGGGCCATTGGCTTGTATGATAATTTTCCATCCTTTCACTTTGAGTCTGTATTTGTCTTATTGAGTTAGGTGGGTTTCCTGTAGACAGCATATTGTTGGGTTGTGTTTTCTGATCCATCTTCCTACTCTGCACCTTTTAATAGGTGAATTCAGGCCATTGACATCTATTGACATCAACGATTGATGATATTTTAACACCATTCTTGTAGATTTTTAGAGTGTTCTGATATATGGCATATTTATGGTGGTCTGACTGTTTATAGGAGACTTTTCAGAACTTCTTTCAGGGCAGGCTTGGTGATAGTTGACTCCTTCAACTGTTGCTTGTCTGAGAAGGTTTTTATGCCTGTCTAGTCTGAATTACAGTCTAGCAGAACACAGTAATCTCTGTTGAAAGCCTTTCTCATTGAGCACTCAATAGATATCTTGCCATTCTCTTCTGGACTGTAGTGTTTGTGAAGAGAAGTCTGCTGCTAATCTCATGGGTTTCCCTCTGTAGGTGAGTCTTTGTTTTTTTCTCTTGCAGCCTTCAGGATCCTTTCTTTATCTTTATTCCTTTCCACTCTAAATATGATGTATCTTGGTGTTTTTAAGTGTGGGTTAATTCTGTTTGGGACCCTCTGGGCTTCTTGAACCTTTATGACCTTGATGTTGTCTAAACTAGAGAAGTTCTCAGCTATTATGTGCTGAGGAATGCTTTCTTCCCCTCCCTCTGTTTCTTCCTCTGGTAAGCAAATAATGCATATATTATTTCTTTTTAAGACATCCCATGTCTCTGTTGTTTTCAGTATTTCTTAATCTCTTTTTGAGATCTCTTATTTTTTAATAAACTAAAAAATTATTACATATTAATATATAAAACCTATATATTAATATATATTAATAAATATATTAATATTATATGTGTTGATTTTCCCCTTTTGTTGCCCTTGTTGTTTTATTGTTGTAGTTATTATTGTTGTTGTTGTTATTGATGTTGCATAGGACAGAGAGAAATGGAGAGAGGAGGGGAAGACAGAGAGGGGAGTGAAAGATAGACACCTGCAGACCTGCTTCACCGTTTGTGAAGAGACTCCCCTGCAGGAGGGGAGCTGGGGGTTTGAAATGGGATCCTTATGCTGGTCCTTGCGCTTTGTGCCACCTGCGCTTAATCACCATGCTAACACCCAACTCCCCTCTTACTTCTTTTTTAGTTGTCTCTATTCATCCTGGATCTTGCTAATTCTGTCTTCAACTTCATTTATGCTGTTCTCTCTCCCCTCAACAGTTTTTTGGAGTTCATCTATTTTGTTACCCTGTACTGATACTGTTTTAGCTTTTCAGCTAGTTGTGTTCTTAGCTCAGCTATTTCAGCTCTCTAATAACCTTGAGATAATTAGTGTTTTCTTCTAGACTCTCAGTAGTTGTTTCTGCATTTCTGATGAAAATTCTTTCAAACCCTTTACTCACTCCTGTGACTATTTCCTTAACAAGTGTTTGGATGTTGACCTCAGTATTTTGTGGTTCAACCTTTGGGGGGCTTTTAGCTAGACTCTTGTCCTGGTTCATTTCTCCATTATTTCTTCTTTTTAGTTTAACCATTCTATATAGTATGTTATGAGGTTCCTCTATCAGTACTTTTCAAATTACTGATTGCTATTGCCTGGATTGACTTGTGTTTGTGTAAGGTACTTAAAGAGTTCATAGTTGTGAAGATTAACAGTTGTTTCAATATTATTTCAATCCCTGAGTTAGGGCACAGAGGCTATTAAAAGTCTTTTTTGTTCTTTTTCATCCTGTATGTTATGGGAGCCTGAGGGCTTTTAAACTATAAGAAGGCTTCTTAGCTTAATCCCTCACTCTGACCAAAAGATAAAGCAGGGTGGGGGAGAGATAGCACAGTGGTTATGCAAAGAGACTCTCACACCCCAAGTATCCAAAGCTCCGGGCTCAATTCAGCTTCTCTGCCAAGTTGGGCAACACTGCTGGGCCCTGTGAGTTTCTAAACAAGTCCCTGTAGTTTTTTTTATAGTCTGTAGGTTTGTTATTTATAGTCTATAGGTTTATTATTTATAGTCATTTATAGTCTATAGGTTCTGAGGTGATTATTCACCATGTTCTCATCAGGAGAACAATGTGGAAAGGCTCCTATTATAGAGCCCCACTGCTAGGTCACGAGGTGTAGATCTTCTCCTGAGTTTCTTGGTCAGTTCTCTGTTCCCAGATGTTAGCACAGGGCCTCCCACCTGTTGCTCCAGCCTCTGAGAGCAGTAGCAATGGAGACTCACAGTTGTATTTGGTGAGTCTTAGGGGAGTCCTCTCTTCTCTTCAACAGTCTTTTTGTTGGTAAAACAGACTGGAGGTGGTGGTGCCTCAACCGGCAAAGCCCCGGACTGGTACCAGCCACTCAATCTCTCCTTAGGCTCCTCTCTGTCCCCAAGCCACACGTGTTTGCACTCACCAGTGGTTTGGTGGGTTCCTGAAGTCATTCTAGTCCTGCCTTGTTGCAGTCCCAGGTGGTTTTCTTTGGTATTCCTAGTTGACATGGGAGAGGAGAGAAACACAGCTGCTGCTGCTCCGATCAATGGACATTCTTAATGTGCACCTTCAAAAGCTGTATCCCTGCCTCCCCTACCCCCCATCCCTGTCCCTGTTCCTGTCCGTCTCATCCTGAAACTATGAAACTTGTGCAGCTAACTCAAGTGTACATTATTTTCTGTTTACAGGATACTGTTCTACAAAACCAGAGCTAATCTTCGCTTTGGAACAAAAGGATTTTAGAGAAAGCATTTTAGAGAGAGAATCTCTAAGTACCATCCCCCCTGGTAAGTTAATAAATACTGGAAGAAGGTATTTTTGTTTGTTTGTTTTTAAATTAGATCCACAGGATTTACAGTGGATAATTTAAAATATTTTAGGAATCTTCTTTTTAAGGTTTTCACATTTGAGATTTGAAAAATAACAAGGCTGATATAGTGTGGAAGGAGTACAGATAAAAATATATAAAATTAATCATGTTACTATTCTCATTTTAAGACAGGAGCAAAGCATATCGTTTGAAGTTGAAAACTAATATGTTGGGGGCTGGGCGGTAGCGCACTGGGCTAAGTGCACATAGTACAAAGTGCAAGGACCCCAGTTTGAGCCCATGACTCCCCACCTGTAGGGGGCTCTCTTCTCAATCAATGAAGTAGTTTTGCGGGTGTCTTTCTCTCCTTGTCTCTATCTTCCCCTCCTCTCCCAATTTGTCTCTGTTCTATCCAACACAACAAAAATGGAAAAGATGGCTGCCAGGAGCAGTGGATTCGTAGTGTAGGCACTGAGCCCCAGCTACAAGTCTGGAGGCAAAACCAAAACAAAATTAATGTGTCTATATTTAACAGTGAATGATACAAAGTAAACTAGGAGAATTTAATAAAGCAACTAAACTTTTGAGTGAACAGATTAGAAGAAAAAGGAATCATTAATATTAATGATACTAGATGTTACCTAAACAAATATTTCCTAAGGAATTATATAGTATAATTAGGACAACTACAGGTGGTGCACATGACAATATAGGCACCTCCCTAGTGAGTTATCTTTGTGGCCAAGTTGTGCAAAAATGCAACTTCCTAGATGTTAAAAGATAATGTGACAGAACAAAGAAAATGAGCCTTTCTTGATTTCTTTTTTTTTCATAAACCAGAATCAAAGGCCCCTAATACCTCTACCAGGTTAACTGGTTCTCTGGCAGAACTCATAGAATTCAAGAAATAATCTTATTTATGACTAATATTGATATGGTCAAATAACAAAAACAGACAAACAAAAACAAACAAAACAAAGATCCATTGGGATTTAGAGTAAACCAAATATAATTTCCCAAAAACTTGATCAGTGATTTTTTTTTTTTTTGGTCATCAACACCACCCAGGGTGCCTTTTTAAAATTTATTTTTATTTTTTTTATTTATAAAAAGGAGACATTGACTAAATCATAGGATAAGAGGGGTACAACTTCACATAGTTCGCACCACCAGAACTCTATAGTTTTCCTGTTCTTTAACCCTCTGGGAGTATGGACCCAAGGTCATTGTGGGATGCAGAAGTTGGAAGATCTGGCTTCTGTAATTGCTTCCCCGCTGAACATGGGCGTTTACAGGTTGATCCATACTCCCAGCCTACCTCTCTCTTTCCCTGGTAGGGTGGGGCTCTGGGGAAGCAGAGCTCCAGGTCATATTGGTGGGGTTGTCTGTCCAGGGAAGTCTGGTCAGCATCATGCTACCATCTGGAGCCTGGTGGCTGAAAAGAGAGTTAACATACAAAGCCAAATTGTTGAACAATCATGAACCTAAAGGCTGGAATAGTGCAGATGAAGAGTTGGGGGGTACTCCATTTTGTAGATAGCTAGTAGGCATATTTTAGTTATATTCCAAAGGGCTTGTGACTATACTAGTTTTGTTGTTGTTTTTTTTCTTTCCCCTGAGCCTGAAATCTGGTATGCAGGTGGGCCCAAGTTATTGTCTGGGGAGATGATGTCATGGCTGGAACAGGAACAGAAAGCTGCATCAGAGAGGAGAGTAGCTCCTTATTATGGTAAAGGGGTATAAATATTGTTGACTGTAAACCCCATCTATTTGGTCTGGGGCCGATATTCACCTTAGGAGCTTATGTGACCTCTTCTGCATCCCTGTAGATCTGAGCTCACATTCTGTGGTCATGAGTAGAAACATTCCAAGCTGCCCCAATATGAGGACCCATCTTCCTCAGGTGTAGCATAGAGTATGTCATCCATACTTTTTTTTTTTTGTCATCAGCACCACCCAGGTGCCTTTTTTTTTTTTTTTTTTTTTTAAGATAAGTAGAAACATCATTGCACTGAAGCTTCCTCCAGTGTGGTGGGGGGCTAGGTTTCACCCTGAGTTGTTTGCATGGCAAAGCTGATACTTTACCCAGGTAAGTTTTTTTTTTTTGGCCAGTCTGTGGATTGTAGAAACATATATAAAAATTAAATACATATAAAAGTTTTAATGTTAGTGGTTCAAATAAACTACAATATTCATAAATAAACTGGAAGTTTTAAGGAGAAATTGAAGCACATCACACATAGTAGACCTTACTATGACTCTCCTTATACCAAAGGTGAGTGGAGTCTATTATAGTGGTTGTTAAACTAGTTTTTTAAAATCATACTGCCTGCTGCTTGTTTCTTTAAAGAAAGCTTTATTGGAACACAGTAATATACATGTGCTTATTGTGTCCATGCTACAAGAGAGAATTGGAGTTGCAAAAATGAACTGATATGACCAACAGAATCTAAAATATTTGCTTCTTCACATTATAAAGAATAGCTTACCAGCTTCTAATCTGGAAGTTATGAGTAGTATATTTTAGTAAGCTATTTATGTCTTCCAAAACTCTATTCTGAAAACAAAGACTGAGGCTTATTTTAGATAACCTTGGAACACTGATAAAATATGAAAGTATGTTATTCAAGTGCCAGTAAATTCTGTTAATCAGAGATACCATTGTTTAATAATAACATGAATTTTAAACTGTGTGAGAATAATTAAAATCTATCCTAAAATAATTTAAAAAATAATTAAAATCCTTATCATTTTAAACATCTATTTGATCAAAAAGCAAATCAGAATTGTACAGTCAGAATTTTTTAATGAAAAGTTTGTGCATTAGACCATTGGGCTATAAAGCGGTGTTTAGAGGATCCACTTTTAGGGTCATCTCCTTATTTTTAATTTTTTAATTTTAATTTTTCTTTCTTTTTTGTCACCAGGGTTATTGCTAGTACATATACAACTCCACCATTCCTGGTGGCCATTTACTATAGAAGGTGAGAGACTGAGAGAAAGAGAGAAGGAGAGAGACAGACAGAATGGGAGACACATGCAACACTACTCCACCACTCTTGAAGCTTCACCACTGTATGTGGGAACCTGGGGCTTGAACTGGGCTCTTTCTGCATGGTAGTGTGCATTATAGTAGGTGTGCCACCACCCTCACCTACTTACTTTTAAAAGTAACAAAGAAATAAAGGGTAGCCATTTACTATTTTTGACTTAAAGTTCTACTTTCATAATATGATCTTGGGATACTTTAGCTCTTCCTTTTGTATATATGTTTTTTCATACAGTAATTTTTTAATTGGGGAATTTATAGTAAACACAATTTACAGTAAATACAGTTGTTGATACATGTGTAAAATTTTTCAGTTTTCTGAAAAACAGTCTCACCCCCAGCCTAGGTCCTCCTCCACCATCATATTCTAGGACCTGTAAGTACCTCCCCACAGACACCAGAGTCTTTTTTTTATTTTGGTGCAATACACCAAACCCAGTCCAAATTCTACTTTATGTTTCTTTTCCTATTCTTATTTTTTGACTTCTTTCTGTGAGTGTCCCATATTCATCCTTCTCTTTCTGGCTTATCTTACTTAACATGATTCCTGCAAGCCTGATCCAACATGAGGTGAAGAAGGTAAGTCCATCGTTCGTAATAGCTAAGTAGCATTCTACTGTATATATATCACTTGCTCAGCCACTCCTATATTGTTGAACACCTGGATTGCTTCCATGTTTTGGCTATTACAAACTGTGCTGCTATGAACATAGGTATACACATATCTTTTTGGATGGGTGTGTTTGATTCTTCAGGATATATCTCCAGGAGAGGAATTGCTGGGTTGTAGGGTAGGTCCACTTCTAGCCTTCTGAAAGTTTTCCAGAGTGCTTTCCACAGGAAAAAAGACCAATTTACAGTCCCATCAGTAGTGCAGGAGCGTTCTTTTACCCCTACAACCTCTCCAACATTTGGTATTGTCTTTTCTTCTCAAGTATGACATTCACAGAGGAGTGAAGTACTTTCTCATTGTTGTCTTTATTTGCATTTCTCTGACAATCAATGGCTTGGAGCATTTTTTCAAATATCTGTTGGCCTTTTGGATCTCTTCTTTGGTGAATATTTTGTTCATATCCTCTCCCCACTTTTGGATGGAGTCACTTTTTTTTTTGTTTTGTTTATTTGATTATTTTGTTGGTGCTGAGTTTGGTGAGCTCTTTGTATATTTTGGTTATTAGCCTTTTGTCTGATGTGTGGCATATAAAGATCTCCCATTCTGTAAGAAATCTCTTTGGTCTCTTTTGCTGTGCAGGAGCTTTTTAATGTGATGTAGTCCCATTGGCTTATTATTATTATTATTTTACTTGCAATTGAATTTGAGTCCTTGAAGATGCCTCTAAAACTTAGATGGAAAGGAGTTCTGCCAATATTTCAGGTATTTTATAGCTGCTCCATTTTATAGTATTTTATTTCCAGGTATTTTATAGTCTTTGCTCCATTTGGAGTTTACTTTTGTGTGTGATGCCATTTGTATACTTTTAACTCACACCATAGGTGTGTCAAAAGAAAATCAGGCACTACCAAATAGCTTATGGATATTCACTTGACTCTTTGCCTTATCTGGATTATCACTTATCAATGGGATTATGTTTCATTCTTTCTTAATTTTATATGTAACATTTAATTTAATTTTTTATCATCACTAAGGCTTCACTGTTATAGAACACAGAGCAGTTGTTGGCAACTTATTTTATTTTAAACTTACTTTATTCTCTGATATTTTGCTTCCCAGGATCTAACCTGATTGTCAGTTATCTCCTCTTCTTTACCATATTTGAAAATTATTCTTTAAGATATAACTACATATGTATATTTGGCTATATTTTCCTCTTTTCCTCCCCTATGAGTTTTTTATATAAAATATTTGGAATATCCACTTGAAATTACCTTGTTTTTCAGAAACTGAGCCAGAAAATAAAGACTCAGGTTTATAATAAGGGCTATATAGATAAGCCCTATTATATGAAAGGTGTGTTGCACTTAGTAACGTATTTCCAATATTCTCATTTTTAGAAGACTTTCAACCTGATGAACTCTCAGAGACTTCAGAAAACAAAAGCAAACATTTGTGGCAAGTTTTATTAACTAACAAAACATTAATTACAGAGCAAGAAATGCCAGGAAAACTATGTGATCTGGACATAAATATTTTTCCTGCAAAAATTAAGCCCTATAAATTTGAATCTAGAAGACTTACTTTTTTGTGTCTCAATTCAATGGACCCATACTGTCAATATTCAAAAAAGAAATCTCATGAGCATACTACATGTGAGAAATGGTTTTCAAATGTCAAGGATGATATATCTAATACTGAAGAGAAGTCTTTTCCCTATAGTAAAAATTTGAATACCCTCAGTCATGAAGTTACTCAATATCAGACAATTCAGTCTTTGGAGCAAACTCTTGAATATAACAAATGTAGGAAGACTCTCCTTGGGAACACTGCCCTTGTTACAGATATGAGTCCTCACACCAAAATGACATCTTATAAATTCAGTAGACTTAGGGAAGATCAATGTGATAAATTCACCGTTACAGTATCTCAGGGCAATAATTTAGAAGAAAAGAGTCATCATGAATTTCATGATTATGATTGTACTGAAAATAGAAATGAACTCAGTAGAAGCACTCAAGTAATGGACACAGAAAGGCTATCTTTAAGCCAAAAACCACACATTAAAGAACACCAGAAAAGTTACATAGGATTAAAGCCTGTTAATTATTTGAGCCATAATTCCATCCTCCCAGTGTGTCAAACAACTCATACAATGGAAACATCTTCTGATTATAACACATGTACAGAGTCATTGGTTTACCAGTCAACTTACAATTTATATAAGAGAAGTCACATAAAGGTGAAATCCTATGAAAGTAGCAAATGTGAAAAATCCTGTTCTGTAAATTCATGCCCGACTCTTCCGCATAAAAGCCACATGGATAAGAAATCCTATGAATGCCATGAATGTGGGAAAGCATTCAGTGAGAAGTCATATCTAAGAAAACATCAGATTAATCACATACAAGAGAAACCCTATAAGTGTGATGGGTGTGAAAAAGCATTTAGTGCTAAGTCAAGCCTAAAAGTACATCATCAAACTCATACCAAGAAGAAACACATTGAATGTAATCAATGTGGGAAATCTTTCACCTATAAGTCAGTCTTCATAATACATCTGAGAAGCCACACGGGAGAGAAACCTTTTGAATGCAGTGATTGTGGGAAGTTTTTTGGCCACATGTCAGGTCTCAGGAATCATCAGAAAATTCACACAGGGGAAAGACCGTATAAATGTGATAAATGTGGAAAATCTTTCAAAATGAAGGTAGGTCTAAGAAAGCATCATATAACTCATACAGGAGAGAAGCCCTATAAATGTAATCAATGTGGCAAAGCTTTTGGTCAGAAATCACAACTCAAAGGACACCATAGAATTCACACAGGGGAGAAACCTTATAAATGTAATCATTGTGGAGACTCATTCAGGCAGAAATCAAACCTCAGAGTACATTACAGAACTCACACTGGGGAGAAACCATATAAGTGTGATGTGTGTGGAAAAACTTTCAGACAGACATCAAATCTTGTAGGACATCAGAGAATTCACACAGGGGAGAAACCCTTTGAATGCAACGAATGTGGGAAAGCTTTTGGTGACAAATCAGGCCTAAGAAATCATCAGAGAATTCACACAGGAGAGAAACCCTATAATTGTAATCACTGTGGAGAAGCTTTTAACCGGCAGTCAAACCTCAGAGTACATCAGAGAATTCACACAGGGGAAAAACCCTATAAATGTGACCCATGTGGGAAAACGTTCAGCCAGAAATCAAGTCTTAAAGAGCACCAGAAGGCCCACATAGGGAGTTAAATATTTATGTGTAACGAATACGGAAAAACATTGAACTAGAGGCCAGGTGGTAGTGCACCTGGTTGGGACCCCATTCAAGCCCCTGGTACCCACCTGACAGAGGAAAGCTTCACAAGTGGTGAAGTAGGGCTTCAGGTCTCTCTCTGTCTCTCTGTCTCTTTCCCTCTCTGCCTCATCCTTTCTCAATTTCTCTCTGTCTCTATCCAATGATAAATAAATAAATTTGAAAGTGAAAAAAAAAAACCAAAACACTGAACTAGAAATCAAACAGATGTTATAGAAATAAATAATGTGAGATATCCTCTACACTAAATTCTCAGATTCACACTCCAAATTCTTCTTAGTATGTAACAAAAATGTATATATTTTGTGGCTATAACCAAAACTTATCACAAAGTAAACTGAAAATATAATGAATGTGTGATAACTACAAACCAAAAACTTCTTTCTCAGTACAACAAAAAAATATGTAATGGGCAGAGAGACCTGGTGATATATCAAAACAGACAAAAAAAAAAGAAGAAGGCAATATATACAGTGAATTCCCACATGTCATATGATGATGAATTGTTCACAGATAACCACTTACTCTTTCTAATGCCACATCTACTCTAGTTTTCTCAACTCTTTAATCCAAACTGAATTTTATTATTTACCTCTGTGTCGTGAAATATTGAGGTCAATACTAAGTCTTATTAAACCCATTTCTTAGATTCTCAGTAAGTCACTTGCCCCTTATCAGGATGAAGTTTGTGCACTGATGGTGGAAGAATATAAGATTGAAGGAAATGGGGTCTAAGAGTAACTGTGAAATGAAATATTCTCCTCCATGTACATGGTTGAATTGCTTTGTGTAAGGAAATAAGTTTGATCTGTGCTGAGCTTTAGGTTTGGCTATACTTAGTATTGGTGTGTAATTGGCAATACTCCATTAGCAAAATCTATGACTGCTATTTCTGTGGACATCTGAATTTTTGGGGTATCAGAAATGTCAAGTGAGAGAAAATATCCTGAAAACATCCTGAATGGTATTGTTTATTTTGCTGTTTGTTTATTGACTTTGTTTTAGTTTTACTGCTATTTAATTGGCATATTATAGGTGTTTAAGGTATATAGCAGAGTGAGTTGATTATGTATACAGTTTTCAATAACTGTAATCTTTATTCCCAATTGTTTCTCATCAGTCGAGCAAGATATCTAACATTTCATTGTAGTAGGAACTTATTCACCCCAAAACAATAAGTACTGGGAACTGATTGAGAATATCTGAGCATTTTCAACAAGTCATTAATTTCAATGTCTCTTAAAGTTATATGGGGAAATCTGGTAAAGAAAACTATCAATTTGAGAAAGGTAAGCATTCGATTTTATGTTATCTCAAAGTAACTTCATATGTAATATTAAAACATGGAAGAAAGTTCAATAATGTTGCTTCACAGATAGCCACTAGAAGCAGCTTTATAAGAGTAAAAATTTTACTTAGGCTGAACACCATTGAATGTCTGAATATTTTCTGAATTGTCCAGTGTTCATGTGAATTTACACTGTGCATGCCACTAGATAGATACTGGTTTTATATGTGTGTTTGAATTCAGTGTCACTATGATGGTATTATGTACCTTTTACAAACATTTTATAGGAAGTATCTAAAAATTCAGAACCTCATACCACATTTTCTTTCTACTGCTGCCTTCTGATGCATACAAACGCTGAAGCTATTGCTAGTAATCTCTCTTGTTTTCAAAGTAGCATTTTCTGTATACTTTTGTAACATCTCAGGGATACCAGTACAGTTTAAACATGCTTGAACTTAGGTACATGCACACAGATACAACTGTACCAATGCAGTCTCTTCAGTGCCACTTGTGGTTTTTCTTTTTTCTTCCTAATTACTACCAGGGTTAGCACTGGGGCTCAGTAGCAGCACTATAAGGCCACCACTTTCAGTGCCATTTTTTCCTTTTTTTTTTTCCCCCTTCTTCTATTTTATTTAATAGAACAGGGAGAAATTGCGAGGGGAGGGGTGGATAGAAAGGGAGAAAGATAGATACCTGCAGACCTGCTTCACTGCTTATGAAGCTTCCCCCTGTAGGTAGGGAGTGAGGGCTCAAACCTGAGCCCTTACACATACGACTGTGTGCTCTCAAATGGCTGTGCCAACACCCAGCCCAAGTTTTTTAAGTATGTTTTATTTTTTATATTTTATTTATTTATTTATTTATTTATTTATTTTTGAATAGAGACAAATTCAGAGGGGAGAGAGAGAGTCACCTGCAGCCCTGCTTCACCACTCATGAAGTTTTTCCCCTGCAGATGGGGACCAGGGGCTTGAGCCTGGGTCCTTGTGCACTGTGATATGTACACTTAACTAGGTGCACCACCACCTGCCCCCCTCCCCAGCCTAAGTTTTTTAACATTGTTTTATTAGTGACTTAATAATGCTTTACAGAATTATAAGATTTTACAGGTTTGTCTGCTTTGTCTATATTATGTATACTGACAGAGACTCTGGTAGTATGTTTCACTTTTACTTTTTTTTTTTTCACTAAGCATAGTCACTTCTAGTCCCATTAATTTTGTCCCACAGGATGCAATGTCAAGTATTAAAATTTCAGAGTATGACTTTATTGAATACATATTGCTAAATTTCTTTATCGGCTCATTTATTTATGGATATTTATGGTGTTTCCCTTCCTTGACTATTGTGAATAATGCAACCATGAACATAGGAATGCATATATCCTTTCAGATTGGTGTTTTCATGACCTTTGGCTGTATGTCTAGGAGTGGTATTACTTGATCATATATATATATTTTTTTGCCTCCAGAGTTATTGCTGGGGCTCAGTGCCTGCACCACAAACCCACTGCTCCTGGAGGCCATTTTTCCCATTTTGTTGCCCTTGTTGTTGTTATTGTTGTTGGTGGTGATGGATAAGACAGAGAGAAATCAAGAGGGAGGAAGACAGAGGGGGGAGAGAAAGATAGACACCTTTAGACCTGCTTCACCGCTTGTGAATTGACCCCCCTGCAGGTAGGGAGCTCTTGGCTCTGAGATCCTTATGCCAACCTTACCTTTCGTGCTACTGCCTGGCCTTGATATTTCTTTGTTTTCTTTTCCCCTCTTTTTAAAAAAAATTTTTTAAAATATCTATTTATTTATTTTCCCTTTTGTTGCCCTTGTTGTTTAACATTGTTGTGGTTATTGATGTCATTGTTGTTGGATAGGACAGAAATGGACAGAGGAGGGAAGACAGAGAAGGGGAGAGAAAGATAGACACCTGCAGACCTCCTTCACCACCTGTGAAGCGACTCCCCTGCAGGTGGGGAGCTGGGGGCTCGAACCGGGATCCTTATGCCAGTCCTTGCGCTTTGCGCCATGTGCGCTTAACTGCTGCACCACCACCAAATCCCTCTCCTCTCCTCCTTCTTCTCCCCCTCCTCCTCCCCTTCCTCCTCCTCTTCCTCTCCTCTTCGCTCCGCTCCCCTCTCCTCTCCTCCCCCTCTCATCTCCTCTTCTTTCCTTTTTTTTCTTCTTTTTTTATATTTATTTTATTTATTTATTCCCTTTTGTTGCCCTTGTTGTTTTATTGTTGTAGTTATTATTGTTGTTGTTGTTGTTGGGACAGAGAGAAATGGAGAGAGGGAGGGGAAGACAGAGAGGAGGAGAGAAAGATAGACACCTGCAGACCTGCTTCACCGCCTGTGAAGCGACTCCCCTGCAGGTGGGGAGCCAGGGTTCGAACCGGGATCCTTATGCTGGTCCTTGTGCTTTGCGCCACCTGCGCTTAGCCCGCTGCACTACAGCCCGACTCCCCTTCTTTCCTTTTTTTAATTTAATTTAATTTTAAAAAAGAATTGGATTTGTATTTAGATGGCTTCTCATTGGGTGCATAGATGTTAATAATTGTTAAGTCCTCTTGATTGACTGATCCTCTGAGCATTAACTAGTGTCCATTCCTATCTTTTTTAATCTTATCTATTTTAAAGTCTATCATGTCAGATATGAGAATAGCTGTTCCTGCCCATTTTTGTGGGCCATTGGCTTGTATGATAGTTTTCCATCCTTTCACTTTAAGTCTGTGTTTGTCTTGTTGAGTTAGGTGGGTTTCCTGTAGACAGCATATTGTTGGGTTGTGTTTTCTGATCCATTTTCCTACTCTGTGTCTTTTAATAGGTGAATTCAGGCCATTGACATTTATAGATATCAAAGATTGAAGATATTTTAACACCATTCTTGTAGAGTTTTAGAGTGTTCTGATATATGTCCTATTTGTGGTGGTCTGATTGTTTATGGGAGACCTTTTAGAACTTCCTTCAGGGCAGGCTTGGTGATAGTTGATTCCTTCAACCGTTGCTTATCTGAGAAGGTTTTGATGCCTCCATCTAGTCTGAATGACAGTCTAGCAGGATATAGTATTCTTGGTTGAAAGCCTTTCTCATTGAGCACTCAATAGATATCTTGCCATTCTCTTCTGGCCTGTAGTGTTTGTATGGAGAAGTCTGCTGCTAATCTTATGGGTTTTCCTTTGTAGGTGACTCTTTGTTTTTTCTCTTGCAGCCTTCAGGATCCTTTCTTTATCCTTATTCCTTTCCAATCTAAGTATGACATGTCTTGGTGTCTTTAGGTCTGGGTTAATTCTGTTTGGGACCCTCTGGGCTTCTTGAATCTTTATGTCTTTGGTGTTGTCTAGACTAGAGAAGTTTTCAGCTATTATGGCCTGGAGAATGCTTTCTTCCTCTCCTTCTTTTTCTTCCTCTGGTATGCCAATAATGTGTATATTGTTTCCTTTGAAGTCATCCCATAGGACTCTGTTGTTGTTTTCAGCATCTATTAATTTCTTTTTGAGATCTCTTACTCCTTTTTTAGTTGTCTCTAATTCATCCTCAATCTTGCTAATTCTGTCTTCAGCCTCACTGATTCTATTCTCTCTGCCCTCTACTGTTTTCTAGAGTTCAACTATTTTGTTTCCGTTCTGATACTGTTTTAGCTTGTTCAGCTAATTGTGTTCTTAGCTCAGCGATTTCAGCTTTCAGCTCTCTAATAACCATGAGATAATTAGTATTTTCTTCTATAGTCTCATTTGTTGTTACTGTATTTCTGATTACAATTTTTTCAAATTCTTTACTCACTCCTGTGATTATTTCCCTAGCTAATGTTTGGATGTTGAACTCGTTATTTTGTGCTTCACCCTCTGTAGGACTTTTAGCTGGACTCTTGTCCTGGTTCGATTCTCTAATATTTCTTCTTGTTGTTTTAACTATTTTATATATTATGTTATGAGTTCCCTTTCTCAGTACTTTTCAAATTACTGATCACTATTGCCTGGATTGATTTGTGTCTAAGTAAGTTAATTAAAGGGTTCACACTTGTGGAAGTTAACAGTTGTTTCAACAGTATTTTAATCCCTGAGTTGGAGCTCAGTGGTTTAAAAGCCTCTTTTTTTTCTTCCCTGTAGGCTATGGGAGCCTGAGAGCTTTTAAACTATCAATAGGCTTCTTAGCTTAATCACTGACTCCTGACCAAGAGATAAAGCAGGGTGTGGCAGAGATAATCCAGTGGTTATGCAAAGAGACTTTCACAGCCCCTCAGCTATGCCACCGAGATATAGGTCTTCTCCTGAGTTTCCTGGTTAGATGTCTGTCCCCTGGTGTCCCTCCCTGTCACTGCTCCAGATTCTGAGCGCAGTAGCAATGGAGACTCAGAGTTGCACTTGGTGAGTCTCTGGGGAGTCCTCCCCTCAGCTGTCCCCTTGTTGGTGGAGCAGACTGGAGGTGGTGTCTCAACTGATAAACTGCTGGACTGTTAGCAGTCACTTAATCTCTCCTTGCGCTCCTCTCTCCTCTCTGTCACCAGCCACATGTGTTTGTACTCACTGGTGATTTACTGGGTTCCTGTGGTCATTCTAGTCCTGTCTTGTTTCGGTCCCAGGTGCTCTCCTTTGGTATTCCTAGTTGATCCGGGAGAGGAAAGGAGAAGGTTTGACTTTCTGTACCACATAAGCTAGGTTGAAGTGATGCTCTGACTTCTCTCCCTCTCTCTCAATAAGTGAATGTTTTTTAAAGTTAATCTCAGTCTACTATGTACCAATAACTCTCTAGGTACAACAATAACAACAACAACAACAACAACAGCAAAAGAAGACAATTTCTGAAGAAAAAAAGGAACTGTCAGCGATACGCAAGCAGTGGCTTATAAGCCATCCAATACCTCTTTGTGTAAACGAAACTTTATTTTAACATAGTCAAGCCCTTCATTGACCACTGTTTATGGATTTTTTTCCCCTCTTTTTTTGCACTTGGTAGTTGCAACACAAATCAACTGGGCCATGAGGTGGATAAAACATTGGACTCTCAAGCATTAGTTTCTGAGTTCAATCCCTGGCAGTACATGTACCAGAGTGCTCTCTGGTTCTTTCTCTCTTAACTTTCTCATAAATAAATAAATAAAATCTTTAAAAAAAGAAAAGCAGCTATGTTGCTATGTGTAGTCAGTCTCTCTCTCTCTCTCTCTCTCTCTGTCTCTCTCTCTGTCTCTCCTGCTCTGTCTGCAAATACACATCATCTGGCCCTTTACAGAAAGGTTTGCTGTCCTTGATGTTGAGGAAGAATTTCAAAATTTCAGCCTCTGGATATGCTTATGGTGTAAGTATGTGTTTATAAAATGTTGGTATATGATTGTGATGCATTTTCAAAAAGGCCTTAACAGAGGACAGACAGACTAAAAGTACAATAAAGGGTTAAGAATGTATAAAAGACTGGGTATGCACCAAGGTCAGAGATGGTTCAGTGGTGAGCACAGAAAAAGCAGGCTGACCCTCTCTGGGTGATAACAAGCAGGAACTATGAAGGCCAAGTGAACTTTCTTGTGTGAACTGTGATAAGTAAAGATGAAAGACAAAGAGATGTTTTCTAGAATGTGCCTAATCACATCTACAGTTAATCACCATATGTGATTTTGTATTTCTTGCCTGCTTGCTTCCAATAACTGCTGGCTACATTAGTTCCTGTAACCCTGCTAGCTTTTGCATTTGCAGCAAAGATATATAAACCAAAGTTAATTGTAATTCAGGGCCCGGAGATTCTCAGAGCTGACTGACTCCTGGGCCGAGCACTAATAAATCCTTTCTTTCACCTACCTTGGCTTCAGTCATCTTGATTATTAATAGAGTGTAATTGTAGGAGATTCAAATAGAGTGACATGGGAGTTGGGCAGTAGCACAGCGGGTTAAGTGCACGTGGCACGAAGCACAAGGACCAGTGTGAGGATGCCAGCTCCAGCCCCCAGCTCCCCACCTGCAGGGGAGTCGCTTCACAGGCGGTGAAGCAGGTCTGCAGGTGTCTCTCTTTTTCTCCCCCTGTCTTCCTCTCCTCTCTCCATTCTCTCTGTCCTGTCTAACAACAATGACATCAATAACAACAACTACAACAATGAAAAACAAGTGCAACAAAAGGGAAAATAAATAAGTATAAAAAATAAAAAACAAATAGAGTGACATGATAGAATATGTTTGTCTGGAGGTGGGTAGTATCTGTTTTCCACTGACTAGTCAGAAGGTAATTCTGATGTGAAATTAAAACAAAGCCTGACAGGGACAGGCGGCAGTGCCGCAGGTTAGGCTCACATGGTGCAAAGCACAAGGACCAGAGTAAGTATCCCTATTGGAGCCCCTGGCTCCCCACCTACAGGGGGGTGGGTCACCTCACAACCTCACAAGCAGTGAAGCAGTCACTCTTGTCTGTCCCCTCCCCTCTCAATTTCTCTCTGTCCTGTCCAACCATAGCAGTATCAATAAGGACAGCAACAAGGGCAACAAAATGGGGAAAAAAAAAAAAAGGTCTCCAGGAGCAGTGGATTCGTGGTGCAGGCAAGGAACCCCAACAATAGCCCTGGAGGGAAAACAAACAAACAAACAAAAAACCCAAAAAACAAATGAACAACAACAACAAAAGAAACGCAGCCTGAAAGACAAGAATGAAGAACCATCTAGCAGGACTGGGGGATGGCTCCAGGAAACAACAGTGACTGCAAAGGGCTTGAGACAGAGGGAGACTAAGTTCTAGGAGAGAAAGCAAAAAGAGATTGGCGGCCTGGGAGCAGCATGATGCCCGAGAAAACACAGTCGAAGCTGCCTGAGACTTCACAGAACTGCTAAGGAGCTTGGGTTTGGGTGCCAATGAGTGAATCAAAGGGGTTAAGTTTTAGGAATTTCCCTCTTACTGCTAATAGCAGATGATCTCCGTGGCCAGGTGCTGTATGAGAGTGCTTGGAACAGGGTTGTCTAGGTTCAGTATTTTTGTGAGCTATGGGACAGAATACAGATAGAAGTTCACATTCCTGTATCAATTTATAATGTATGTAGTTAAATCCAACAAATGAGGATGGATATACATATATATGTATACACACACACACACACACGCATATTCTAATCTATCTCCCCCCCCCCCCCCCCGCCTACAATGCAAGTTCGGGATAGAATTCCTATTCCTCAGGGTTCCTTACTGTTTTGCTTTCCTCTTCCCAACCCTAGCAGGCCTGCATATGAGAGACCCGCACAGAAACATGCCAGACCTCGCATCTGCCGGGCTTCCCTGGTGTGTACTGCTGTCAGTCTAAAAAGCTCTGGCTTCGTGGACAGCCTGATCCACAGGATGGTCTTGACACACCTGTTGAGTGTAGACCACAAGACAACTTTTGTGCTCTCCCTCCAAAGAATTAACACCTTAAGAGCTAGCTAGGAGTTGGGGGTGAGGGTGAGGGCAGCTCCTGGCTGAGCAACAATCAAGTCCCTGGTCCCCACAATCTGTGAAGCAGTGCTGCAGATGTCTCTTTGCCTCTCCATCTCTCCTTTCCCTATCTCCCCTGTCCTTTCAATTTCTCTCTTAAAAAAAAAAAAAAAGAAAGGGAAGGGAAGGGAAGGAAAGGAAAGGAAAGGAAAGGAAAGGAAAGGAAAGGAAAGGAAAGGAAAGGAAAGGAAAAAATGGCCATAGGAAACTGTGGATTCCTCATGCTGGCACACAATCGTAGCAATAACTCTAGTGGCAGTTAAATAATAATAATAATTATTATTATTATAAAGCTAGCCAGGGAAAAACAAAGTATCTTTTGCTGGTCTTTGTACCAAAACCCTAGTATGCTTTGTAGAACACACTAAGGCTGATGAAGCCTGTTTTAAAAAAAAAAAATTATATATATCTTGCCTTCAGGGTTATTGCTGGGACTCTGTGCCTGTTCTACAAATCCACTGCTCCTGGAGGCTATTTTTTTCCCTTTTGTTGCCCTTGTTGTTTATTATTGTTGTTGTTGTTATTGGATAGAATAGAGAGAAATCTTGAGAGGAGGGGAAGACAGAAAGGAGAGAAAGACACCTGCAGACCTGCTTCACCACTTGTGAAGTGACCTCCCTGCAGGTGGGGAGCCGGGGCTTTAATAGAGATCCTTGTGCTTAGCCCCATGTGTGCCTAACTCTCTGTGCCACTGCCCAGCCCCCAAAACCTGTTTTCTTAAACAGTTTCCAACTTAGCCATCCTTGATTACTGTGTCATGTAGAGGTGAGTAGTGGAAACACACTGCTTACACAGAAGGGCTTGGCAGAGATTTTAGACTCCTCTTTCCTGGGCTTCTCAATCAGATTTAGTGGTGTTAGAATTCTCCAAGTTTTTAGTGAGCAAAAAAGGAAGGATCAACTTGCAGAAGAAGGTTAGAAAGGGAAAAACTCAGGTGGTGGGTAGACAGCATAATGGTTATGCAAATAGACTCTCATGCCTGAGGCTCCAGAGTCCCAGGTTCAATCCCCTGTACCACCATAAGTCAGAGCTGAAAAGTGCTCTGGTTCAAAAAAAAAAAAAAAGAAAAAGAAAGGGAGAAAATTCAAGTATGTTTTGTTTTTCTTTCATCTTTAAGAGTACAAGCAACTCATGTCAGTCTTTTTTTTTTTTTTCTTCTGTCAGTCTTGATAGAAAAAAAAAAAAAAAAACCAAAAAATGTCTGCAGGAATAAAGGGAAGTATCCTTTTGGAAAAGTATCTTCCACAGGAAGACTAATTCTCTTCCATTGTTAACAGTAGAGAAGACCACACAGCAATCATTGTCTTTAAATTTAAATTTAAAAAAAAGTTTATTATAACTTTTTTTTAAATTTAATTTTTTAATATTTTATTTTATTTATTTATTCCCTTTTGTTGCCCTTGTTTTATTGTTGTAGTTATTATTGTTGTTGTCGTCGTTGTTGGATAGGACAGAGTGAAATGGAGAGAGGAGGGGAAGACAGAGAGGAGGAGAGAAAGATAGACACCTGCAGACCTGCTTCACCACTTGTGAAGCGACTACCCTGCAGGTGGGGAGCCGGGATTCGAACCGGGATCCTTATGCCGGTCCTTGTGCTTTGCGCCACCTGCGCTTAACCCGCTGCGCTACAGCCCGACTCCCTTATTATAACTTTTATGGTAGCCTCACGCTACTGACCATCCCTTTCCAAACTCACACCCTTTATCCTTCCTTTTTAGCTAAAGAAAATACTTAAGGGGGTGACCAGAGTCTTTTTGTTTAGTTACTCAGCTTTTGATTCCTATTTATACAAATATATACCTGTTAGGAAATTTTTTTCTATTGTTAATCTGTCTGCGATTAATTTTTTTTTTTTTTTTTACCAACAAGGAGAAATAGCAAGAAAGGGGGATTTCTTCTCTCCCTCAGTGACATAAAGAATAATTCCAGAGCCACATTTCTTCCAGTTCTGTTAACAGTACCTCAATGACGATCTCTCTGAGACTACAGAACTTTGGCTTTTGTGCTTACTTGGGTGATAAATCAAGAATTTTACTGTGGTCCGGGAGATGGCATAGTGATAAAGTTTTGGACACTCAATTATGAGGTCCCAAGTTCGATCCCTGGCAGCACATGTTCCAGAGTGATGTCTGATTCTTTCTCTCTGCTCCTGTGTTTCTCATAAATAAATAAAATCTTAAAAAAAAAAAAAATCTTTGCTGGCAAGACTTGGTGACCTTTTCTTCTCTTTCTTTTTTTTCCTTTTTTTAAAACTTTATTGTTACTATTTTTTTATAAACCAGAGCACAGCTCAGCTCTGGCTTAAGGTGGTGCAGGGGATTGAACCTGGGACTTCAGAGCCTCAGGCATGAGTCTCTTTGCACAATCATTATGCTGTCTACTCCTGACCTCTTTTTTTCCTTTTTTAAAAGAATTTTTATTTATTTATTTTATTTTTGAGAGAGATGCAGACAGAGTAAGACACAGAGAGAAACACCAGAGCACTGCTCAGCTCTGGCTTATGGTGGTATGGGGATTGAACCTGGGACTTTGGAGCCTCAGGCACGAGAGTCTGTTTGTAGAACCATTATGCTATCTCCCCACCCTACATGGTGACCCTTTCTACCTTCGGCAGCACTTTGTCTCTGTGCCTACTAAGGTTTGAGTTTAGAAGAAACCAGAATATGGATAACCCTATTTTTTATAGACCCTTGTCCTATTTTTTTTATTCACATCCCCCAATGACGCACCATGTTATGGTATAAATGTAAAGGGATATTACTTTGCCCTCCTAAAATAAATTCATAGATAGCAAAATACCTACACTTAATTCTTTTCCTTAATTCAATGCAGATATTGAGTTCAGGGTCTCACATGTGCATTATCTTAAGCCACCTTCCAAGCCCAATTCTCCTTTCTTTTATTTTCTTTTCTTTTGCATTTTTTTTAAAAAAATTTTTATTTGTTTATTTTACCAGAGCACCACTCAGCTCTAGCTTTTGGTAGTGCTGGAAATATGGATCCTGGGACCCTGGGACCTTAGACAAGAAAATCTCTTTGCATAACCATTATGCTTTCTCCTCTGCCCATTTAAAAACAATTTAATTATTTTTAAGGAAAGATAGATACCAGAACACTGCTCAACTCTGGCTTATAGTGATGCTGAGGACTGAACCTGGGATGTCAGAGCCTCAGGCATGAAAGTCTTTTTGCAGAACCATCATGCTGTCTTCCCGGCCCTCCAGACTTTTTAAAGTCTCATAATTTTGTTTGAAATGGTGTTGGTTGTATAGCTTAATTTAGCAAGCATTTTTAGTTAAGAAGACATTCTCCCACGGGCAAAGTCTCCTTTTTTAGCCATATCGTCTGTTAACAGTTTTCTCCTTAAGAGTTGGGCGGGTTTTTTAAAACTAATTCTGAGGTCATTTATACAGTTTTCTTTTTTGTGTATAAAGATTTCCTTCCTTCCTTCCTTCCTTCCTTCCTTCCTTCCTTCCTTCCTTCCTCCCCTCCCCTAGACTTATTCCTTGGGCCTTCATTATCTACATAATTTCATTGCTCCTGGCAGACTTCTTTTTTATTATTACCTTTTTTTGATAGAAGGTGTGAGAGAAAGAGAGAGAGTGAGAGACGAAGACACACCACGGCAGTGCTCCACCATGCCCTTGTGTAGGTAGGTGCACCTGTGTGGTGTCCTGGGCTTGAGCCCCAGACCCTCAAGCATAGTGAATTATGTGTTCTACTGGGTGATCAGTCTGTGGGCTCGCTCCCATGATATTTAAAATGCACTATTTCTTGTTTAGCCTCTTTTAGTCTACTAAAGGGGATTATTTACATATGGCATCAGTCCATCCTGACTGGTCCTCCAATAGGTACAGGCATTGAATCCCCTTCCTTCTTTAAAAGTGTAAATTTACCATCATGCACTCAGATTCCCTCAGGTCAAAATGAGGCCCACAGTTCTATTCCTACTTTGGAATGTATCTGAGTATTTTCTGGTTCTGTTGCTCCATATTATTATTTTTTCCCCCTTAACTTATTTTGGGATATATAGAGAGAATTTAAGAGGGAAAGTGGGAGGTAGACACCTGCAGTCTGCTTCACCGCTTGTGAATCTTCTCCCTTGCAGGTGGAGACCAGGGGCTTGAACCTGCAACCTTGTGTGTTGTATATGTGTGCTCTATCAGGTACGGCACCATCCAGTCCCCTCTCCCTCTCAAAATAAATTACTCTTATATAACGGTTATGCAACAGGGCTTTCATGACTGAGGCTGCAAGGTCCCAGGTTCAGTCCGGCACCACCAAACCCAGAGTTGAGCAGTCCTGGGTGGAGGAGGGGGTGGCTTGGCTTTAAGTGGCAATGTGATATCTGTGTGCTGGGGTTACTGACCTGCAGGAGTGGGGAAGTTTTCTCTGCCAAGGCCGCAGGGGCTAGAGGAGCACCCTAACGGGCGTCTATCTGCCCTGGCATGGCTGGGAGCTGTTGTGCCTGAGAGTCCCTGCACCCACATGGCCAGCAAGCCTTTTTTCTTTTTTTTAATCTTGTTGAATTGAGACAGCCAGAAATCAAGAGAGTAGAGGAAATAGAGAGGGAGAAAGAGAGACCCCTGCAGTACTGCTTCACCACTTGCAAAGCTTTTCCCCTGCAGGTGGGGACCAGGGGCTCAAACCCGGGTCCTTGAGCACTATAACATATGCGGTCAACCAGGTGCGCCACCACCTGCCCCCTTTCAGACCTTCTTCCCTTCCTTCCTCCCTCCCTCCTTCCCTCCTTTCCTACCTTCACCAGGCCTGTCATCCTGCCTGCCTGCCTGCCTGCCTTGCTTGCTTCCTTTCTCTCTTTGTTTCTTGTTAAGGAATTCTCTTAGTAATCAAGATGACAGAGACTGTGGTAGGTAGGTGGAGGAAGAAAGGAGCCTTTTATTTACATGCAGGCCAGGAGCTGAGATCATTTGGTAACTCTGGCACCATACAAGTGAATATAGGATTGGATTGAATTTGGGAATCTGGAGCCTCAGGCAAGAGAGTCTCTTTGGCATAATCATTAAGTGAACTGCCCCCAGTTGACAATGTCTTTACATAATCATCATGCTATCTCCCTCACCTTCCTTTGGGTGTGTAAATGTGTAGCCCAGGGCATAGGGCATTCAGCAATTTGTAGAAATTGCAATCATGTATGAATTGGTGATCAATATTGAGCCCATCTCACTCCATCTCCCACGTTTCATATAAGCTCTCTGAGTTATATGAAAAACTCACTGAACAGGGCCAGGTGGTCGTGCACCTGGGTAAGCACACATGTTACAATGTGCAAGATTCTGGGTTCAAGACCCATCCCCAGCAGCAAGGGGAAAGCTTTGGGAGTTATGAAGCAGTCCTGCAGGTGTGTCTCTGTCTCTCTTTCTCTATAAATCTTGATTTCTGGCAGTCTCTATCCAATAAATAAATATAATATAATAAAACATTTATAGAAAAAAGAAATTTAAAAATGCAAATGAAGTCCTAGACTCAGATAATCACATGCATATTTTTCTTACATCCACAAGATGATCAGAATTAAGGGGTCCCTAGTATTTTTTTTTTTAAGAATCTATTTAATTATTCATGAGAAAGGTAGGAGGAGAGAAAGAACCAGCACTGGTACATGTGCGGCAGGGGATCAAACTCAAGACCTCATGGTTGAGAGTCCAATGCTTTATCCACTGTGCCACCTCCCAGACCACGTCCCTAGAATTTTTATCTCTTGGAGACTGAGGACAAGTCAGGATAACCAGTACCCAGAATCAGTAACATCACCTTAGATTTTCAAAAGTTCCACTAGAGGGCAGTGCTGTCCTTTAAGAAAGATGAATGACACTTTACCTTAGAACTTCGAGGCAGAGGAGAAATCTGAGTTTGTTATCTGAGTTTCCTCAGAATTCAGTAGAAATTTTACAGTGGTGAGGCCAGGTTGTGGCACATGTGGTTGAGCGCACTTGTTACAGTGCCCAAGGACTCGGGTTCAAGCCCCCGAACCCCACCTGTAGAGGGAAAGTTTTGAGAAGTGGTAAAGCAGGGCTGCAGGTGTTTTTCTGTCTCTCTCCCTCTCTATCATCCCCATCCCTTTAGGTTTCTGCCTGTCTCTATCCAATAAATAAAGAAAAACAATTTTAAAAACAAAAATTTACAGTGGTGAGAAACCATGGAGTTGACCTTCTACCTTCTGCACCCCATAAAGAATTTTGGTCCATACTCCCAGAGGGATAAAGACTAGGGAAGCTTCCAGTTGAGGGGATGGGACACGGGATTCTGATGGTGGAACTGTGTGGAACTGTACCTCTGTTATTTTACAATCTTATTAATCATTACTAAATCACTAATAAAAGTTAAAAAAAAAAAAAAAAAAAGAAAGTGTTCCCGAGTGTCTGAATGGCCCGTGTTAAAATGGATGAAAGATGGGTTTAATGTGATTTTTTTTTTGGTAAATCTTTCTTTTTGTATAAAAAGGAAATCTTACTGAGCATCAGGGCCCAGAAAATTTTTAGCAGGAACTGATTATGGTGCCAGTAATAAACTGTGTTCCAGCATCCCAAGTGTTTGATTCTAGAGTTTTCAGCCTTGACAAAACTCTGTCTTGTTTTCTCAAGTCCCAACTGAACCTCCCCCACTGGAACTTAAAGTTAGCTAGACAGATGTTTCTCCAGTATGCTGACAAACACCTCCCTAAACTATTTGTCACTATTGTGTAGAGAGTAAGGACAGCTGAGATTTACTTAAGCCTCTTGTGATCTCTTTGCTCTGAACACAGCAATAGGATAAAAAATGGGGAAGAAGTCATTAAAATGGACTTATAAAGGGCCAGGTGGTGGTGCACCTGGTTGATTGCACATATTACAATACACAAGGACTCAGGTTCGAGCCCTAGGCCCCCACCTGCTTGGGGAAAGCTTTGTGAGTGATGAAGCAGTGTTGCTGGTCTTTGTCTGTCTCCCTCTCTATCATCCCCTTCCCTCTCAAGTTCTGGTTGTCTCTATCCAATAAATAAATAAAGATAATAACAAAAATGATTGCACCAAAGTAAAAGACTCAGGGTGGGGGGAGGGCTCAGGGCTTAGAACATGCTGGCATAGGAAGACAGAGTGGGGGTAGAATTGTTTCGTGGAAAACTAGGAAATGTTACACATGTACGAACTGCCACATTTTACTGTCTACTGTAAACCATTAGTGTGCCAATGAAGACATTAAAAAAAAGAAATGAAAAAAGATAATAAAAAAGGAAACAAAATGGATTTATAATTAATCTGATCACAGTATTAGTTTAGATATATTACTAATCCTTACTGAGCTAGCAAGAACTAGGCAAAACATGGGACTTGGGACATTACACTGATTTATTTTTTGAAAAATATTTTGTTTCTTTTTTATTTCATTTTTTTTATTTGTGATTTTTTTTATTGGGGAATTGTTTTACATTCAACAGTAAGTACAATAGTTTGTACATAAATAATATTCCCCAGTTTCCCATATAACAATACAACCCCCACTAGGTCCTCTGAATCCATCTTGGACCTGTATTCTCCCCACCTACCCACACCCACCCCAGACTCTTTTACTTTGGTGAGATATGCCAATTCCATTTCAGGTTCTACTTCTGTTTTCTTTTCTGATCTTGTTTTCCAGTTTCGGCCTGAGAGTGAGATCATCCCATATTCATCCTTCTGTTTCTGACTTATTTCACTCAACATGATTTTTTCAAGGTCCATCCAAGATCGGCTGAAAACGGTGAAGTCACCATTTTTTACAGCTGAGTAGTATTCCATTGTGTATATAGACCACAACTTGCTCAGCCACTCATCTGTTGTTGGACACCTGGGTGGCTTCCAGGTTTTGGCTATTACAAATTGTGCTGCCAAGAACATATGTGTACACAGATCTTTTTGGATGGATGTGTTGGGTTCCTTAGGATATATCCCCAGGAGAGGAATTGCAGGGTCATAGGGTAGGTCCATTTCTAGCTTTCTGAGAGTTCTCCAGACTGTTCTCCACAGAGGTTGGACCACTTGACATTCCCACCAGCAGTGTAGGAGGGTTCCTTTGACCCCACACCCTCTCCAGCATTTGCTGCTGTTACCTTTTCTGATGTATGACATTCTCACAGGAGTGAAGTGGTATCTCGTTGTTGTCTTGATTTGCATTTCTCTGACAATCAGAGACTTGGAGCATTTTTTCATGTGTTTCTCGACCTTTTGGATCTCTTCTGTGGTGAATATTCTGTCCAAGTCCTCGCCCCATTTTTGGATAGGGTTATTTGTTGTCTTGTTGTTGAGTTTGGCAAGCTTTTTATATATGTTGGTTATTAAACTCTTGTCTGATGTGTGTCATGTAAAGATCTTCTCCCATTCTGTGAGGGGTCTCTTGGTTTGGGTAGTTTTTTTTGCTGTGCAGAAGCTTTTTAATTTGATGTAGTCCCACAGGTTTATACTTGCCTTAGTCTTCTTTGTAATTGGATTCGTTTCATTGAAGATGTCTTTAAAATGTATGCGGAAAAGAGTTCTGCCAATATTTTCTTCTAAGTATCTTATTGTTTGTGGTCTAACATCCAAGTTCTTGATCCACTTGGAATTTACTTTTGTATTTGGTGAAATACAGTGTTTCAGTTTCATTCTTCTGCATGTTTCAACCGATTGTTTCCAACACCATTTGTTGAAGAGACTCTGGTTTCCCCATGTAATAGTGTGAGCCCCTTTGTCAAAGATTACATGTCCATAGGTATGAGGGACATATTGTTTCTTTCTTTATTTATTGGGTATAGACTGAGAGAAACTGAGAGGAGAGGGGAAGGGAGAGAGGCAGAGAGGAAAAGAGACACAGCCCTACTTCACTACTCATGAAGCTTCCTCAGTACAAGTGGGGACCGGAGGTTTGAACCCAGGCCCCTGCATATGGTAATACATCTGCTCAACCAAGTACACCACCACCCAGCAACTAACATCTCATTTAATGCACAAAGTCTCAGAGAATATTTTTGCCATCATTTTGCTGAGGCCTTGAACTGTGAAGTAGGCTGCCTGTAGTCCAGTGCTTCGTGAAGTGTCTGGCTCCAGGCTAGTGCTTGTTTATGATGCTCCTAAGTCTCTCCGAGTCAAAGCATTTCCCTGCATACATTTCCTACCTTAGCTTTGGCACTATTTGTGGATGCAAAGAGGCTTACACTTTATCTTCAGATAAATAAATGAAGATAATAACAAAAATGATTGCACCAAAGTAAAAGACTTGGGGGTGGGGGGAGGGCTCAGGGCTTAGAACAAGTATATTCTTGATGACATGCAACTCATGATGTCTAGAATATCAGCAAGTTGCCCCATGTGAGCCATTGTTCTTTAGTCTGCAAGTAGAAATATTTGCATCATGTGCTCAGTGACAGGAGATCCTCTTGGGGATAGCACACATGAAGGACTGAACAAGTCTGCCCTGCCTCAGTCAGCACAGATGGAGTACACAGATGGTGTGTTGGGAAGGCTGCTTTTCTTGTTCTCTTGGCCACACCCCTACTTCAGAGCTATCACTTTGGTCACATGATTACTTTTTTTTTTTTTTGCCTCCAGGGTTAGAAGTAGAAATAGAAGGAAGGTCTGGCTTCTGTAATTGCTTCTCCACTAAATATGGGTGTTGGCACGTTGATTCCATACTCCCAGACTGTCTCTCTCTTTCCCTAGTGGGGCAGAGTTCTGGGGAAGTGGGGCTCCAGGACACATTGGTGGGGTGGTCGGCTCAGGGAAGTCGGGTTGGCATCATGACAGCATCTGGAACCTGGTGGCTGAAAAAGAGTTAAGACATAAAGCAGAGCAGATTGTTGACTAATCATGAACCTAAAGGCTGGAATACTGCAGATGAAGATTTGGGATCTTCGCTTTGGAAAAAACTAGTAGATCTATTTTAGGTATATTCCAAGGGGCCCATGACTTTACAAAGATACCCTATACATACACAGAGAATGCACACACACACAAAGCCATAAGCACATACATGCACACACACATTCATGTGACAGTGTCACAGCTGAAGCATCATTCCTTCTTTTTTGGGAAAACCTGTTTTGCTCTTTTTTTTTTTAAATTGAATTTATTTATCTTGTCTTTTGTTGCCCTTGTTGTCTTTTTATTGTTGTTGTAGTTATTATTGTTGTTATTGATGTCGTCACTGTTAGATAGGACAGAGAGAAATGGAGAGAGGGGGGAAGACAGCGAAGGTGAGAGATAGACAACGACTGTGGAGTGACTCCCCTACAGGTGGGGAGCCCGGGACTCGAACCTGGATCCTTCTGCCCGTTCTTGTGCTTTGTACCATGTGCACTTAACCCGCTGATGCCAGTTTTGCTCTTAAGGCTTTCATATGACTAGATGAGATAGAAGTCTTGCAAAACACCCCCCCACACACACACACGTGTGCTGCTATCATATTTTAATCATTTTAAATTGAATTGACACTCTGAAAGATCCGTCAGTGGTAGAAGGATTGCTGATTCCTCCTATGTTCCTGAAAGCAGTCCATGAAATTTCCGACAAGAAATGGGCCTTACCTGTTCCAGAGATAATGTCCTTATCTGAGTCAACAATGAAATAGATTATGCAAAAGATTTACAAAACTAGCCCTAATTTCCACTAGTTTTGCTGCCTCCTGCCCCATAAATATTTCCTTATTTCTCCACAGTTCTACTGCATATATATATATAATTTATTTATTTTCCCTTTTGTTGTCCTTGTATTTTACTGTTGTTGTAGTTATTATTGTTGTTGTTATTGATGTCATCGTTGTTAGATAGGATAGAGAGAAATGGAGAGAGGAGGGGAAGATAGAGAGGGGGAGAGAAAGCTAAACATCTACAGACCTGCTTCACTACCTGTGAAGCAACACCTCTGCAGGTGGGGAGCCAAGGGGGCTCAAACCCGGATCCTTATGCTTGTCCTTGCGCTTCATGCCACCTGTGCTTACCTGCTGCACTCCCAGTTCTACTGCTTCTAAGTTAATTCCTCAAAAGTAAAAGTGATTTTTTGTTGAAACCACCAGGGTTATCACTGGGGCTCCATGCCTACAAAATTAATCTGCTGTTCCTAGTGTCTTTTTTTACCTTTAATAGAACAGAGGGTAATTGAGGGGGGAGAGAAAGGCACAGGAGAGAATGAGAAACACCTGCAAGTATGCTTCACTGTGAAGTTTTCTCCTTGCAGGTGGGGACTGATAACGTGAACCCAGATTTTTGAGTATGGTGACATGTCCATGTAACGAGCTGCGCAATGGCCCTGCCCTGTAAAAGGGGTTTTTTTTTGGGAGGGTATCACTGGGGCTAGGTGCTGCACTGCTAATCCACTGCTCCTGGAGGCCATTCTCTGGCCCCTCACCTCCCCCCCCCCCCCCCCCCCGTTGTTGGCTAGGACAGAGAGAAATCAAGAGATGAAGGGAAGGCAGAGAGGGGGAGGGAAAGATAGATGCCTGCAGACCTGCTTCACCCCTTGTGAAGCAACTCCCCTGCAGGTGGGGAGCCGGGGGCTCTAACTGGGATCCTTTCTTGGGCCCTTGCACTTCAAGCCATGTGCACTTCCAGTCATGTGCTCTTAACCTGCTGCACTACATCCAACCCCTTCTAAAAGTGATTTTAACCCTGGTTTCTCCAGTAGCTCTTTGTTCTCTTTTACAGCCCTCAGGACCTTGTGAAAGTCTAATCCAGTTTATGTGCTATTGTCCTCTGATCTGCTGTGTTTCAGTTTACTTTGTCAGCCTCATATGGAAGAGGACAAGAAATACAGCAAAAGAAAACAAAAGCAAACAAACTAAACTAAGGCATAAACAGGATCTCACTCTGACCACCTCCCACAACAGCCTAGTCACATTTGACAGATAAAAATATGAATGGGAAGGAGAGAAGTCAAGGCCCTCAGCAGGTGAAGGGTTAACTCCATCTGATATAGAGATTTCTTGCCTCTTTCTGACAAAAAAAAAAAATCTTTCCAGGCACTTGAATACCACTTGTTTGGTGAAGAAATATGCAGGATTTCTTCTCTTCAAAATTAAACTGACCCCTAGAACCTTATGAGAAAAGGTTCCCAAGCTTCCAGAGAATAATGGTGATGGTGGGTCGGGAAGTGCAGAGAGATTCTTTCAAGTGCAAACAGATCATGTCAGGAAGTGCAGACAGACTATTTCACTGCCCTTGGGTCATCCAAGAGGGAACAGTTTCCTTGAAGAAAACGTAAAGCCATAAAAACAAAACACAGGGGCTGGGTGGGGGTGCACAGGGTGAAGCACACACAGTATGAAGGGCAAGGATCCCGGTTCGAGCCTCCAGTTCCCTGACCTGCAGGGGGGTCGATTCACAAGTGATAAAGCAGGTCTGTAGGTGTCTGTCTCTCCCCCCTCCAGTTTCTCTCTGTCCTAAAAAATAAACCAACCAAACAAACAAACACCAAATTCTAGAATCAATCCTCTCAGAAGAAGATTTGGAAGCTGAGATCAAGGCCCTGGCATCAAAAAACCCAACATTTATGACTACTGCATACATAAGGTGTAGTGTACCTTGTACCACAGCTATATTTTATATGATGTGTGCTTGACTTGGTGCCACCACCCAGCCTCCACAGCTACTCTTTGAACATCATCTCCCACATTTTCTTCCCATACGTAGGATATTTTCTCTCTTCCTACAGGAAAAAAAAAGGGGGGACACATTTGATGTCTCCTCAAAGTGGTGCCATAGATATAAAGCATGCTAATTATCAGCCAATTAAATAAAAAGCAATGAAAACAAAATGGTCTTAAGTGCATTTCAGTGTCTGCCTCAGGCAGGAGAGTTTCTTTGCATAATCATTGCCTTGAGTGGAAACATTAAAAATTAAGAGAACAAAGGGAACTATGTTCTTCTTTAGCCTGGAAAATGAAGGAAGTCTTTACTTCCTTTTGCTCTCTCTCTTTTTAATTCATGGGTTGGATAGTAGGTATAAGTCAGCCCTCAAACTACCACTTAGAACCTCCACTGGAACTTACTTCTGAGGTCACAGCTTTAGTCTTGAAGTCCAGCCACAAGTGCGGTGGTTATCTTTTATCGCTCATGAACGCAAATACTTTTTTTTCTTTTTTGTAATCCACTATGTTCTCCCTACATAGCAAAGTAGCTTTTCACTGTCTTTACTAGCAATTGACTAAGACTCATCAGAAACTTGACTGTAACATTCTTCTGGATCTCAACGAGGTTAAAACCAGTTTGGGTCAGATTATCATAATCTGTAAAACCTGTCTCTAGTTTGGAAATAATTAAGTTGGTTTGCTCATCTTTTTCATGTGAGAAGTTCTCTGTATTTATTTAATTTACCTTTGAACTTTCTGATTATCAAATGTTGCTCCATTCAAGGGTTGAATCTGATACAGCCTGACATAAGGCCTGAATATTTATGGCTAGAAGAGCTAGAAGAAGGGGCTATGTGGTGGCGTACCCAGTTGAGCGCATACATTCTTATGTGCAAGAAGCCTTTGAAACCATGTTTCAAATTCCCTAGTCCTCACCTGCAGGGGGAAAACCTTCACTAGTGGTGAAGCAGTGCTATAGGTGTCTTTCTTTTTTTTTTCTTTTTAAATTTTTTATTTAAGAAAGGATTAGTGAACAAAAGCATAAGGTAGGAGGGGTACATCTCCACACAATTCCCACCACCCAATCCCCATAACCCACCCCCTCCCATGGTAGCTTTCCCATTCTCTATCCCTCTGGGAGCATGGACCCAGGGTCGTTGAGGGTTGCAGAAGGTAGAAGGTCTGGCTTCTGTAATTGCTTCCCTGCTGAACATGGGCGTTGACTGGTCGGTCCATACTCCCAGCCTGCCTCTCTCTTTCCTATAGGTGTCTTTCTTTCTCTCTCCATTTCTATCTACTTCTCACCCTCTCAGTTTATCTCCTTCCTAGCAAAATAAATAAACAAATAAAATAGCACTCTGTAGTTCCCCCAATACACCTCAGAACTTTCAGTTATCGTTTTACAACTGAATTACATTTTTTTTGTAGTTTTGATTATACAGAAATGAATGCCACCAAGCATTCCTTTGAAATTAGGTTTTATTTTAAAAGGTAAAAACTAGTAAACGCCATTTCAAACATAAGAATTCAAATGTTTTTAGGAGTATAAGTTAGGCAAAGCTATTTGGAACAATATCTAAAGATGTGGTAACATTTCCCAGTATAAAAAAATATCACAGAATTCAAGTCACAACTCAGACGTTCACTATCTTAGGTGTTTTATATTACCCGATAGGGTCTGTCTGATCTGTTCCAAAATATCTACTTTCAGTGGATAGTCTGTTATTCAGACTATCATGTTCTTCTTCATCAACATTATTTCTTCATCAACATGTTCTTCTTCATCAACATTATTTCACACAGTAGGGTAGCTGGCACTGGTGGCGATTCCACAGTTGTTGTCCATGTCCTTGCTCATCTTCACGTAACCATTTAGGCCCCATGTTTTGCCCCAACTGAAAGAAAAGATTTTCCATTTTATACTAAGAATCAAATATATATATGAATGACTGATAATAATAGCTGATATTTGAGCAATTTCCCACAGGTAAAAAACATTCATAAAGAATTAAGAGAGGGGGCCAAGTAGTGGCTCACCTGGTTAAGTGCACATATCACAATGTGTAAGGACCCATGTGTAAGGTCCCCAGTCCCCACCTGCAGGGGGAAAGCTTCACAAGTGGTGAAGCAGGGCTGCAGGTGTCTCTCTCCCCTCTCAATTCCTCACGGTCTCTGTCCAATAATAAGTAAATAAAATATTTAATGAAAAAAAGAATTAAGAAAGGGGCCAGGTGGTAGTGTACCTAGTTGAGAGCAGACTTACAGTGCACAAGGACCAGGGTTTTATCCTCTGGTCCCCCTCTGCACTGGGGAAGCTTCACGAGTGGTGAAGCAGGGCTGCAGGTGTCTCTCACTCTCTTTACCTCCCCTTCCCTCTCAATTTCTGTCTCTATTCAAAAAGATAAATAACATTTCTGAATATAAAGATATCAGGGGGCTAGGCTTAGCTCAGTGGGATAAACGCACATGGTGCAGAGCGCAAGGACCAGTGTAAGGATCCCAGTTTGAGCCCCCTGCTCCCCACCTACAAGGGGGTCTCTTCGCAAGCAGTGAAGCAAGTCTGCAGGTGCCTATCTTTCTCCCCTCCTCTCTCGATTTCTCTCTGTCCTATCCAACAACAACAGCTATAACAAAAATTACAACCACAACAAGGGCAACAAAATTGGAAAAATAGCCCACAGGAGGAGTGGATTTGTAGTGCTGGCCTGGACACCAAAAAAAAAAAAAAAAAAAAAAAAGATAAAAAGAAAACAAAGGTACCAAAAAGTTAGGATTTCTGAATACAAAGGTGTCATTAGGAGCATCATAACGTCATCATCAGACATTAACACGCCAGTGCTTTCCTAAGTGACATAAGATGCCTGGGGACTCAGGATGTTCCCAAGAGTGTGAGGTTCACTAGCGCATATTTATTCCCCAAAATGACTTCTTAAATTTCTATGAAGTATTTTCGGGATATTATACCTGTTCTTGACAATCCAGTAATTTCTTCTGCTTGGTCCCCTTCCCTCAGAACCATAACCAACCACCAGAACAGCATGACCCAGAGATTCAGAGCTGCAGTTTGGCTCATAGTAAATACCTGAAAAAGTAACCAGCCAGTGCTGGGGTGAGGACCTTCAGTGATACAGACAGTCACCTTGTCTGAGATCATGGTAAGAGAATCATCTCAAAATTCAGTTAAGATTATGTAAACCCAGATAAAATTTTAAAACAAGATTATTTTGTGTCTAGTCTAGGATTTTAAGTATCCACCCCAAACTAGCAGAAAGAAAAATTAGTACAATCTTGTTTAAAAACAGCTTGTTCAGAGATGTAAAAGACCACTCCTTGATTCCTGCCTTTCTACTTTTGGGATGTCTGCATAAGAAAACAGAACACCAAGTTGAGACAAAAGGGCTCTTTCAGTTCTAATTGCAGGAATAGGAATATCTGAGGGTCTAGGCATTGGTGCACCCAGTTGAGTGCACATAATATGATGCACAAGAATCCGCTTCAAGCCCTCCATCCCCACCTACAGGAGGAAAACCTCATGAGTGGTGAAGCAGTGCTATGGGTGTCTCTCTTTCTCTCTCCCTGTCTATCTCTTCCCCCTCTGCCTCTATCCAGTCAAATATTAAACGTATATTTGAGAAACACAAAATGATAATAAAAATTAAAGTATACCATTTCAATTCTATAGCCACTAAAATACTTCGGGATGCTCAAAGTCATAGATGACATGACTCAAGCCTGTCAAATGGAAGCAGTAGATACAACACCAAAAGGTCCAGGATGAACAACTATGTGAAATCCACCCACCTAAATGGCCACAATGTCTACATGGAACTGGACATACCAAAGGGAATATCTTGCCATGTATCATGGCGATTATCTACCCCCATGTCTACACATAGAAACACATACCTCCATTATAGAACCTGAAAGTATCGTGCATTGCATCAATACCAACAGAGATAGGCCCCACAGTTGCCACGGCCTCCATAAGGGCTTTTTCATTTTGAGGAACATCCACAAAGCCAGTGACATTGGCCACAGAATACTTGGGATTGTATCTGCATTCTCCTTCCTACCAGAGGGAAAGAGGAAGAACTTTGATTACTGCCAGACACACCCTGGAGAACACGAACTCAACATTATTCCCAGTTTAATGATTTCCAAGTCAAGTTTACAAAAAAGCACCCCAAGAGATGAACTGTTATTGGTTGTTTTAAAATTGAAAAATGGCATCTATGCAGTGAGGCATGCTGGGTCTACTTGTCCACAAAAATACTTTTTTTTCCCCAGTTTGAAGAAATCTGTTCAGGGGCCAGGCGGTGGCACACCTGGTTAAGTGCACATAGTACTAAACACAAAAAGACTTGGGTTGGAGCACTTGGGTAGAAGCAGTGAATTTGTAGAGCTGAGGCTAAGAGCAGTGAATTTGTAGAGCTGTCACCGAGCCCCAGCAATAATAACCCTGGAGGCAAAAAGGAAGAAAGGAAGAAAGAAAGAATGAAAAGAAAAAGAAATCCGTTCTACATATAGAATGGCACGTTTAGTCTGTAGAACCAAAGTAAGAGCAACTAACTATATGGTAACAATCTAATTTTAATGAGAGTTTTGAGAGCTTGCAGATTTAGTTGTACAAGCTAGAATGTGAAAGCAAACTGTGGAGTCTGTTTTCATTGAAAATGATCAACTTTCAGAAGTAGAAATGAAATGGTGAAAGCTAAGCAGTTTCCTTTACCTCTGCTTCATATGGGTAGGACTGCTCTGATTCCAGGCCTCCGTTGTCCATGATGTACCGGTAAGCATTATTCATTAGGCCACCACTGCAGCCAATATTACCTTGTGACACTGAACAGTCCACCAGGTTCTGTTCACTCAGTGAAACAAGTTTTCCAGTTTTCTTGAACATTTGTCCTTCCAGGGTACCAGTGGTACTAAAAGCCCAACAACTACCACATTTTCCCTGAAAACAAAATTACATGCTTTTTACCAAAAAAGAAGCATTAAGATTTTGTAAGTTTGTAAATGTGAAAACTCTTTCCCAAACAGTGAATTGTAAAGCCAGGGATATAGCTCAGTAAAAGCACATGCTTTGCATGTCTGAGGCACCAGGTTCTACTCTCAGTATAACAACAACAATAAAAATGTATGTTTTTTTCCCCCACAGTCTATCATGGCATTAGCATCAATTTTTTATTTAAAAAAGTTCAGTAGGGAGCTGGGCGGTAGCACAGCAGGTTAAGCGCAGGTGGCGCAAAGCACAAGGACCCATGTAAAAAAGTTCAGTTATCTTTATTTTTTGGATAGAGACAGCCAGAAATAGAGAAGGTAGGGGGAAATAAAGAGGAAAGAGAAAGAGAGACACCTGCAGCACTGCAAAGTTTACCCCTACAGGTGGGGAGTGGGGACTTGAACCTGGGTCCTTGTGCATTGTACCAAGTGCGGTCAACCAGGTACGTCACCACCCAGTGCCAACACCAATTTTTAAAAACAAATTTTTATTTCACTTATTTGGGATATAGACAGAGATAAACTAAGAGTGAAGGGGAGGAGGGAGGGAGAGAGTGAGAGAGAGAGATAGAGAGAGAGAGCACTGACTGAGAGAAAGCGCCTGTGCTGCTGCAGCTTTACTACTTGTGAAGTTTCCCCCTAGTTCGGGCTGGGCGCTCACACCTGGGTCCTTTCACACTGTAATATGTGTCTCTACCAACGCCCAGTCCCAATAGCACCAATTTATTTATTTACCAGAGCACTGATCAGCTCTGACTTATGGTGGTGCAGGGACTGAACCTGGGAACTTGGAGCCTTTCTTTGTATAACCCTTATTCTATCAAAACCCCCCCCCCCGCCTCCCCCCTTAGCACCGCCAATTTTTGTATAACTTTCTTCTTGGAAATCTGCCGAACACTATCATACCTGATCCTTCACAGGAGTTACATAGCCTTTCCTTCTCCAGTCCACAGAAGAAGGAATCTTAGCCCTGAGGACATTTTTAAATAGTTTGGTCTGGCCGTGCTTCTGGCTCTGAAAGCCAATCATTGCCTCCTTGAATTCTTCATTAGTCTTCAATGAAAAGAAAGTAGAATTTTTAAAACTAAGTTACTCTTTGACAAAGTACCAAGGAGAGGAACACACAAAGTTAAACAATCAATGTCATACTCACCATGTCACCAAAGGAATTCATTCCCAACGTGAAGCTGTGTTTCCCTTGTTGAAACTCCCAATTGTGCTGTTCAATCATTCTCAGGTTGCTCTCCCACAGTTCTCTCCTCCAAGCCATTTCATTCTAGAAGAAAACAGAATCTATGATCTTATCTCTAATTAAAAACAATTCAGCTTCACCAAGTGGAATATTTTTGGTTTTGTTTTGCTTTGTACCAGCATACAGCTTAGCTCTGACTTCTGGTAGGTGTGGGGGGTTGAACCTGGGATTTTGGAGCTTCAGGAATGAGAGTCACCTTGCATAAACATTATGCTATCTCTCCCCCCCCCCAACCTTTCACCAAGTGATTTTTCAGACAAATGACTTGATCCTTCTGGCGGCTCTTCTCCAGCATCATACACACAGTGCTGACCTGACTACCCATATAGCGGACAGCAATAGCATTCCTCTCTCTGTAAGAGAGACACTCTGCTTTAAACTCAGGCTAACGGGTCATTCTCTCTTGGGTCCCTGTGGACACTTCCAGATGCTACCCACCTCGCCGTATAGTTTCTTATGTTCGGCTTTCCAGTGAAACCACTGTGAGTCTAAGCTTTGATTGAATCTTGGAGCAGCTGAAGTTATCCCCAAGCAAAGGGCAGCCAGGAAAAGTGAACGATTCATGTTTCAAACACCTAGGAAGAGAAAAGCAAATGAGTATCTGATTAGATGAATCCTTCTGAAAAAGTCATCCACTTAATCCTGAGACATTAGGACCCCTGTAGCTGAATACAGACATTTCATTTATCCTCCCCAAAATTTGCACAAAGACTCTAGAGGAAGGCTCTGGATGTGGACAGAGAAAAACAGGTCCAATTTGGAGATGTTTTATTCTGAAATGTAAAGCAGGGGGGACCATGCTGTGCTGCACCCCGTTGAATATGCACATTACCAAAGGCAAGGACCCAGGCTCAAGTCCTCACTCCCCACTTGCAGATGGGAGCTTCATACATGGTGAAGCAGGTCTGCAGGTGCTTCGCTTTCTTGATCTCTATCCCACTCCTCTCAATTTCTCTCTGTCCTATCAAAAAAAAAAGGGGGGGCGAGGTGGTAGCACAGTGGGTTAAATGCACCTGGTGCAAAGCACTAGGACCAGTGTAAGGATCCCGGTTCGAGCTCCCAACTCCCCACCTCAGTTGAGGGGGTCACTTCACAAGTGGTGAAGCAGGTCTGCAGGTGTCTCTCCTTCTCTCTTCCTCTCTGTCTTCCTCTCCTCTCTCCATCTCTCTCTGTCCTGTCCAACAACAATGACAGCAATAACAACAATGATAAACAACAAGGGCAATAAAAGGGAAAAAATAGCCTCCAGGCACAGTGGATTCCTAGTGAAGGCACGAAGTCCCAGCAATAACCCTGGAGGCAAAAAAACAAAGGGGGGGGGGCAGGCAGTGGCACACCTGATTAAGTGCTCACCTGACAGCAAGGGCCCAGATTCAAGCCTCTGATCCCCACCTGCAGGAGGAAAGCTTCACAAGTAGTGAAACAGGGCTGCAGATGTCTTTCTCTCTCTCTTCCCTCTCAGTTTCTCTGTCTTTATCCAGTAACAAATAAATTAAATTTTTTTTAAAAAATTGAGGGGGGAGGGAAAAATGACCATCAGTGTTAGTAGATTCATCACGCAGACACCAAGCAAGCCTCAGCGATAACCTGGTGGCAGTAGAAAAAAATAAATGAAGAGCAGCTGGAGAGGTGTTCTCAGCAAGGTAGCAAGCAGTAAGAAGCAATAGTTTTAGCTTCAAAAAGTGAAAGTACATTATGAGTAAGATTCTTGAGATGAGAACTAGCAGCCACAAAATACTTAGTAGAGACATTTACAGAAGATGCCGAGGTAGCCAGGATATACCCAGGAGTCAGCTGGTCATCCCACACCTTTATTCTTACTCCTTTAAGTAGTGACCTATTTCACTGAGCCGCCAAGCCTCTGCTTCTAGATGGTGTCTGAAAGATAACTCAAGAGAAGGCAGGCAGGCTCTCCCTCTTACCTCTCAATTTCTCTCCGTACTCACACTTGACTTGAACCACCTTCAGGACTTGCCCTCTCCCATACAGTCAGATGGCTCCAGAGAACCCAGAGTCCACTTTCCTAATCCCCAAGAGAACCAGAATTCCCAGAGCTCTGAGCATGGACATGGGTAGAGCAGTGTTGCAGGAGCCCATATCCCTTCACTCCATCCTTCCCCTACCACTTTCAGAGGATTCTAGTAGCTTCACAGGGACCTGTGGCCTGCATGCAAACTGATGTAGGAGGGGGAAGCTTCTCTGTTAGGTAGGCCAGGATTAGCATAGACCCTCCCTCTCCCAGCCTTGTGCCAAGATGCTAGAACTCCCCATCCAAAAAGCTGCTTGAAAACTCTCCTTGGTGAGACCCTGCCAGGCAGGCCCAGATCTGAGTTGTTTACCTGTAATTGCCCAAGGGGTCTCTCACAGTCAGCAGGCGCAGGTCCTCAGGGGTTGCTGGCAGGGCTGTGCTTGCTAGTTCACCAAGAAAGACCCTGGAATTTATTTAGGTGACACCCCCCCCCCCACCTCCACCATCAGGTCTTGTCTCCATTGGCTGAGCATGTCTGTAGGTGGGGACTCAGGATGCTGGAATTTCTGGTGAGTCAAATAGTTACTTTACAATTGGACCCAGGGCAAGTGGTGCTTAGTGGACCCCTTAAGGGGAGCTGAGGTCCCATGGACACAGCAAAGGAAACAAACCTGGCGCCAATTTGGTAGCTCAGATTGACTTGTTCCCCTGAATGTGTGTTCTTAACAAGTAGTTCACTGAAAGAAGCTGACAAGAAGCCCCATTGGATTTTCAGTATAACCTTGTGGGTCCTTTAGTATTGGGAGTTTGGTTAAAGCTAAGGAAGCCTCTGAGAACAGTGTAATTTGATTCTGAGGTTTCTATTTATTCCACAGCAAATATGGTGACTGTGAAAGAGTGTGTAGAGCCCAGAGGCAGCTTGTTGTCACTGATTCAAGGTGTCCCGCAGCCGAGTTTTAGAAGAATCTGGTGTGAATTAGGAAGATATCCCCATGGTAGTGCACAGGACTTATATGCATAAGGTCCTCAATCTTGGCATCATATATGCCAGAGTTGAAAGGTGCTCTTGTCTCCCTTATTATTATAAACAGAAATAAATAATTTCCCCATCCAAAAATGGGGGGAGGACTTGGACAGAATATTCACCACAGAAGAGATCCAAAAGGCTGAGAAACACATGAAAAAATGCTCCAAGTCTCTGATTGTCAGAGAAATGCAAATCAAGACAACAATGAGATATCACTTCACTCCTGTGAGAATGTCATACATCAGAAAAGGTAACAGCAGCAAATGCTGGAGAGGGTGTGGGGTCAAAGGAACCCTCTTGCACTGCTGGTGGGAATGTCAAGTGGTCCAACCTCTGTGGAGAACAGTCTGGAGAACTCTCAGAAGGCTAGAAATGGACCTACCCTATGACCCTGCAATTCCTCTCCTGGGGATATATCCTAAGGAACCCAACACATCCATCCAAAAAGATCTGTGTACACATATATTCTTGGCAGCACAATTTGTAATAGCCAAAACCTGGAAGCAACCCAGGTGTCCAACAACAAAGGAGTGGCTGAGCAAGTTGTGGTCTATATACACAATGGAATACTACTCAGCTGTAAAAAATAGTGACTTCACCGTTTTCAGCCGATCTTGGATGGACCTTGAAAAAATCATGTTGAGTGAAATAAGTCAGAAACAGAAGGATGAATATGGGATGATCTCACTCTCAGGCCGAAGTTGAAAAACAAGATCAGAAGAGAAAACACAAGTAGAGCCTGAAATGGAATTGGCGTATTGCACCCAAGTACAAGACTCTGGGGTGGGTGGGTGGGGAGAATACAGGTCCATGAAGGATGATAAATGACATAGTGGGGGTTGTATTGTTAAATGGGAAACCGGGGAATGTTATGCATGTACAAACTATTGTATTTACTGTTGAATGTAAAACATTAATTCCCCAATAAAGAAATAAATTTTAAAAAAGAAATAAATAATTTATTAAAAATAATCTGGAGTGGAACGTAAGTACCTCAAATATATGATGAAATGGTCGAGACTGAGATCCTTGACAAAAAATGGGACAGACTGGGTGTGATAGTGTAGATTTTTTTTCTTTTAAATATTTATTTATTTTCCCTTTTGTTGCCCTTGTTTTATATTGTTGTTGTAGTTATTGTTGTTGTTATTGATGTCATCATTATTAGATAGGACAGAGAGAAATGAAGAGAGGAGGGGAAGACCGAGAGGGGGAGAGAAAGATAGACACAGACCTGCTTCACTGCCTGTGAAGCCACTCCCCTGCAGGTGGATAAACAAGATAAACATGTATGAGGTTTGTGGTTTGTGTTTCTCCAGCATCTAGTTATATAAGTGAGATTTTAATATCTTAAGACATTTCTCTGCATTTGAATTTTTTTTTTTTTTTTTTTTTTACCACAGCACTGCTCAGCTCTGGCTTATGGAGGTGTGGGAGATTGAACCTGGGACTTGAAAGCCTCAGGCATGAAAGTCTCTTTGCATAACCATTATGCTATACCCCACCCATTTCTCTGCATTTGAACAGTCTCACAGATTGCTATCTAAATCATGACTATAAATGTAGATAAAGGTAAGTCACTGAGATGACTAAAAGAAAAAAATGTGAAAAATTCTTCAATTGTATCTCAAGAAAAACTTGCTGGACGCAGAGAAAGGTGTGGCCCACAATAAAGAAAACAGCTTCTACTCCCTCCCCTCTTCCTTCTCTTAGAAACAAAGTGTATTTATACTGATCATGTTTCTTATCTTTTTTTTTTTTCTTTTTTGTTTTAAGAAAATCTTGAGATGGGAGATTCTTGACTGGGGAAAGTAGGAACATCGGCTTTAAAATGCTACACTATTGCGGGTTGGGCGGTAGGTAGCGCAGCAGTGGGTTACATGCATGTGGCACAAAGTGCAAGGACCCACGCAATGCTCTGGGTTCGAGCCCCCCGTCCCCCAGAGTCTTTTACTTTGGTGCAATACACCAACTCCAGTTCAGGTTCTACTTGTGTTTTCTCTTCTGATCTTGCTGAGAAGTCAAGATTCTTATGCAACTGGAAAAACATCAAGGGCGCAGGAGTACAGATGGCAAGTGATAGAACATCTAGGAATTAAAAATTCCCTTTCCAGTTCATTATCTATCCCTGGAACTACTACACCAGCAGAGACTTACTGACAGCATTGTTTCCTGGAGGGACCATGTTCTCACTGAAATTTCTGAACTTCATTCTCCCCCGAAAGACAAGATTTCCCTTCATTCTCCTCTAAAGTCAAGACTTCCTGACTTTGGTCTGAGAACATCCAGAAATCTTGTGCTTCCCACAAGGCAGCTCTGCCAGTGGAAGAAGGGGTGAGTTGTACAGTGTTCTGCGATGAAATCAGCATGGCCATTACATAGTTCGTGGGAAGCAGCCTGTGAACGAACCTCTTCCTGAGCTGCTAGACATAGCAAGAGCAAAGACTTTTGGCAAAACAAAACAAAACAAAACACAACAATAAAATTCAAAGTGAGTTTCCAGGACAAAAATGGTCAGGAGTCTACCGACGAATAATAAAAAAAAAAGACAAATGTATGATTTTATTGATAAGATTAAATAACATATATGCAGGTCAGTTATTAAGGCTGTAAGGTCCCAAATTGTTGAAAAATCTTGTGTTTCTTCTTGAAGATTAATTTATACAAAAAAAAAAAAAAGTGATGGGGCCAAGGAGTTAATGCAGCTGTAGCAGATAGGACTTAAATCTGAGAGGTCCCAAGTTTGATTTCTGATGCTACAAATTGTCACAACTGAGTATTGTTCTGTTTAAAAAGAAGTTTCAGTGACTGGTGTCAGTATCCCATTTCTAAAAAAATTAAATGCTACTGTTCTATGCAATCCATAGTGTGTGAACCACTGTCACCCAGTAGTGATTCTCAGGGTTCCATTTAGTAAATTAAAAGCTACTTTTTATTATTGGTTTAATAAGAATCAGTAAGACCATAGGATAAGAGGGGTACAATTCCACATAATTCCCATCACCAGAGTTCCTTATCCCATCCCCTCCACTGGAAACTTTCCTAGTCCTTATCCATATGGGAGCACGGACCCAGGGTCATTATGGGGTGCAGAATGTGGAAGATCTGTCTTCTGTAATTGCTTCACCTCTGGACATGGGTGTTGACAAGTCAATCCATACTCCCAGCCTGTCCATATTGGGACAAGTTTCTGAAGAGGTGAGGTTCCAGGATTCACTGGTGAGGTTGTCTGCTCAAGGAAGTCAGGTTGGTGTTATGGTAGCATCTGCAACTTGGTGGCTAAAAAAGCATTAAGGTATAAAGTAGAACAAATTGTTTAATAATCTGGAACCTAAAGGTAAGAATATAGCAGGTGAGATTTAGGGTCTCCATTTTGGAAAAACCTAGTAGATCTATTTCAGGTATATTCCAATGGGGCCCATGACTTTACTAATTTTGACCTGAGCCCAACATCTAACATGCTGGTTGGCTGAAAGTGTTATCTGGGGAGATGGTGTTGAAGTTGGAAATAGGAGTAGAAAGTTGGATCTGGGCAGAGAATAGATCCCAAATTTGGGAAAAGTATATAATATTGTTAACTGTAAACTCCGTTGATTGGATCTGGGGCCCATATTCAGTGCAAGAAACTGTGTAACCTTTGCTTCCCTGTAGGTCTGAGCTTGTATTTTGTGGTCATAGCTAGGAACATTCTAGACTGCACTCTTTGCAAGACCAGTCTTTTTTTTTTTTTTTTTTTCTCATTAGTAAAGCAGTTTCAGTCAACCATTTGTGGGGACAGGGAGAAGTCAAAAACATTTGATTTACTGTGTTCTAGACAATTTTTGCTCAAATTATGATAATCTAGTGGAACTTTCAGTCCACCTTTGTCCAGTTTATGAAGATAACACTGGGAGAGAGAGAACAGTCAGATAAATCAGTAAATCAGCACATTCTTCAACATAATTAGTTTTTTTTTTTTTTTTTTTGCTCTGGGTTGATTGTTCCCTATGTAAAAGGATCTTCACTAGACATCTTCACTTTGTGCAATCTGGTTTACTGATAAGTCACCTCTGGTAGTTTCACAGTGCTAACCTGTGCACGATCTTGGTGGCTGACTGGATTCTGGGAAGAATAATGTTTGGACTGGAGAGCTGGGAATCCTGGGCTGGCTAGCAGGTGAGCCACACATAAAAGAGAACAGAGCATTACTATGTCTGCCCCCCAGGGATAGGCAGCTGCACAGAGCCTCAGGATAGCCTGGGAAGGGCACCAACCTTGATAAACTGCTTAATGAGTGTGGACAACTCAGAGTGCATATGAAATAAGTCACCAGAATAATCAATCCACCTTGTCAGAAAATTCTACAGTTTATGTTGGATTCAGAACACAACTTTATAGAGATTCCCCCAGGATAGAAAAACAATCCTAAATATTGACATGACAGTATGATTATTGTGTCTTGAAGCTGAATATTTTCTAAACCATTAGTAACTCAAATTACTAATGATTTATTATGATGATGGAAAGATGGAATTTTCTTTCTCTTATGGCGCAGAGGATGTTACCCTAAAAGCAGTTGCAGAAATATATAGTTTTTAATTTCTTTATTGGGAGATTAATATTTTACAGCAGACAGTAAAATCCAATAGTTTGTACATGTGTTACATTTCCCAGTTTTCCACACAGCAACTCAGCCCCCACAAGGTCCTCCTTTGCCTTCAAGTTCCAGGATCTAAACCCACCCCCACCCCCACCCCAGAGTCTTTATTTTGGTGCACTACAGCAACACAGACATATTTTTAAATATCTCTGTATGTTGCATTTCTTTACTTATTGTTTTATCAGGGAAATAAGGATTTACAAAGCAGTTGTTGTCATGTAGGCCAATTTTGCATCCTTCCATGATGGGTGTCTGCACACCAATCCCACCAAGTCCTTCGGTCTTCCTCCGCCATGGCAGAGTTCCACTTATTAAAACTAAACATTTTGGATGGAAACAAATAACTAAATAGATAAATTAGAAAATGTTACATGTAGCAAACATCATGTTAACTGTTAAGACCATACTGCTGGGAGTCGGCTGTAGCGCAGCGGGTTAAGCGTAGGTGGCGCAAAGCACAAGGACCGGCATAAGGATCCCGGTTCAAACCCCGGCTCCCCACCTGCAAGGGAGTCACTTCACAGGTGGTGAAGCAGGTCTGCAGGTGTCTATCTTTCTCTCCTCCTCTCTGTCTTCCCCTCCTCTCTCCATTTCTCTCTGTCCTATCCAACAACAACAATAATAACTACAACAATAAAACAACAAGGGCAACAAAAGGGAATAAATAAATAAAATAAATATTTAAAAAATAAAAAAAGACCATAATGCTTTATTTTTAAGTATTTTTTTATATTTTATTTATTCCCCTTTGTTGCCCTTGTTGTTTTACTGTTGTAGTTATTATTGTTGTTGATGTTATTGTTGGACATAACGGAGAGAAATCGAGAGAGAAGGGCAAGACAGAGAGGGTGAGAGAAAAATAGACACCTGTAGACGAGCTTCACAGCCTGTGAAGAGACTTCCCTGCAGGTGGGGAGCCTGGGGCTTGAACCGGGATTCTTACACCAGTCCTTGTGCTTTGCGCCACGTGCGCTTAACCCACTGTGCTACTGCCCAGCTCCTAATAATGCTTTACTTTAAAAAAAACCAAACAGAACACAACACAAATGCCATTCTGTTCAACAATACATGTTTCTCTTTTTAGAAAAAGGCTCAAGTATTTTATGGTAGGGAATGGTTAAGTCAATAGTGATACAGCAACACTATTAAACTATATTATGCTGCCATTTAAACTGGTGTTTCCGAATTTTCTAATAACACTGAAAATGACTGTAATAGTGTTGGTTTAAAAAACAAGGTACAAAACTGTATATTTGGTATGGCTTCTGTTACATTATAATACACTTAGAAAAAAAAAAGCCAAAGGAATTAAAATTTTTCATTTCATGTTAGCATCCAGAACCTGGTGGCTGAAAAGAGAGTTAACATACAAAGCCAAACAAACTGTTGAGCAATCATGGACCTAAAGGCTGAAATAGTGCAGATGAAGTGTTGGGACACTGCAGACTATTGTGTACTTTGGCTTTCTGGTATATATTTGCCCTAGTTTATGGATACATGTGAACATATGCTCTATCTCATGGGACCTGGTCTATATGTAGGTTTTGGGACTTTGTTAGGAAATGAAACACCTGGAATGGAATTAGAGAATACTATGAGGAAAGGTCTCACCTGAGTAATGAAGCTGAAGAATTGTCATTCCACACCTGAAGTCTCTTTTCAGCCACCAGATTCCAGATGTTAACATGATGCCGACCAGTCTTCCCTGGACAGATGACCCCACCAATGTGTCCTGAAGCTCTGCTTCCCCAGAGTCCCAACCTACTAGGGAAAGAGAGAGGCAGCCTGGGAGTGTGGATCAACCAGTCAATGTGCATGTTCAGCAGGGAAGCTATTACAGAAGCCAGACCTTCCACCTTCTGCATCCCACAATGATCCTGGGTCCATACTCCCAGAGGGATAAAGAATGGGAAAGCTATCAGGGGAGGGGATAGGATATGGAAATCTGGTGGTGGGAATTGTGTAGAGTTGTACCCCTCTTATCCTATGGCTTTGTTAATGTCTCCCTTTTTAAATAAATAAATAAAATAATAAAAAAAACCTTTCATTTCAGTAGCCAGGTGGTTGGCACACCGGGAGGAACACACATTTTACAATGTGCAAGGATCCAGGTTCAAACCCCTGATCCCATCTGCAGGGGGAAAGCTTTGCTGGTGGTGAAGCAGTGCTGCAGGTGTCTCTCTCCATCTTTATCTCCCCCAACCCTCTCAATTTCTATCTATCTCTATTCAATAAAGATAATTTTTACATAGTAATAAAAAACCTTTGATTGTATCATACTCCCCTGGCTTTGCCCAGGGCCAGTAACAAAGAATTCTGGGTCTTCAGCCTCCAGCACATAGGTAGGGGCATGGACTGACAGCAGCAAAGGCCCAGCATCTTCATCTCAGGTGAGCTCTAGTCACAGAACTACAGGACTCAGAGATAGTAGTGTGGTCTGAGACCACACTGGCTTACCAGAGGAAGAAAGAAAGGGAGAGGAAGAAAGCATTCTTTAGGTCATAATAGCTGAAAACTTCTCTAGTCTAGAAAACATAAAAAACATAAAGATTCAAGAAGCCCAGAGGGTACCAAACAGAATTAACCCAGACCTAAAGACACCAAGACATATCATACTTAGAATGGAAAGGAATAAGGATAAGGATAAAGAAAGGATCCTGAAGGCTGCAAGAGAAAAACAAAGAGTCACCTATAGAGGAAAACCCATAAAATTAGCAGCAGACTTCTCCACACAAACACTACAGGCCAGAAGAGAATGGCAATATATCTATCGAGTGCTCAATGAAAAAGGTTTTCAACCAAGAGTACTATATCCTGCTAGACTGTCATTCAGCCTAGACGGAGGCATCAAAACTTTCTCAGACAAGCAACAGCTGAAGGAATCAACTATTACCAAGCCTGCCCTGAAAGAAGTTCTGAAAGGTCTTCTATAAACATTCAGACCATCATAAATATGCCATATATCTGAATACTCTAAAACTCTACAGGAATGGCGTTAAAATATCTTCAATCTTTGATATAAATAAATGTCAATGAACTGAATTCACCCATTAAAAGACACACTGTAGGAAGATGGATCAGAAAATACAACCCAACAATATGTTGTCTAAAGGAAACCCATCTAACTCAACAAGACAAACACAGACTTAAAGTGAAAGGATGGAAAACTATCATATAAGCCAATGGCCTACAAAAAAGGGCAGGAACAGCTATTCTCATATCTGACACAATAGTATTTAAAATAAATAAGATTACAAAAGATAGGAATGGACACTACTTAATGCTCAGAGGATCAGTCAGTCAAGAGGACTTAACAATTATTAACATCTATGCACCCCATGAGAAACCATCTAAATATATCAAACATCTACTGAAAAAGCTACAGCAATATATTAACAGCAACACAGTCATAATAGGGGACTTCAACACCCCATTCTCTCAACTTGACAGATCATCAAGGCAGAAAATCAATAAAGACATAAGGGAGCTAAATGAAGAGATAGATAAACTAGAACTATTGGACATTTTCAGAGTCATTCATCCCAAGAAACTGGAATACACATTTTACTCAAATCCACATGGGTTATTCTCAAGGATAGACCATCTGTTAGGCCACAAAGACAGCATCAGCAAATTCAAGATCATTGAAATCATCCCAAGCATCTTCTCAGACCACAGTGGAATTAAACTAACACTTAACAATCAACAAAAGACTAGTAATAGTCCCAAAATATGTAAGCTCAACAGTACACTTCTTAACAACTTCTGGGTCAAAGAGGAAATCAAGGAAGAAATCAAAATGTTTTGAGACTTCAATGAAAATGAAGACACAAGCTATCAAAATATTTGGGACACAGCTAAGGCAGTACTGAGAGGGAAGTTCATAGCTACACAAGCACACATTAGGAAACAAGAAAAAGCACAAATAAACAGCCTGATTGCACATCTTAAAGACCTAGAAGAAGAAGAAGAAGAACAAAGGAACCCTAAAGCAATCATGTTACTGACAGAAATCACTAAAGTTAGGGCACAAATAAATAACATTGAGAATAGGAAAACCATACAAAAGATCAACGAAAGTAAATGTGGGTTCTTCAATAGAGTAAACAAAATCGACACAGACTCACAAAACAAAAAAGAGAGAAGACCCAAATAAATCGGATAGTAAATGAAAGAGGGGATATCACAACAGACACTGCAGAAATTCAACATATCATGTGAGGCTTCTATGAACAACTATATGCCACCAAGCTAGAGAACCTGGAAGAAATGGATGATTTCCTAGATACCTACCAACTTCCAAAACTAAGTAAAGAGGAAGTAGATAACATGAATAGGCCCATCACAGCTAATGAAATTTAAACACTTATCAAAAATCTCCCCAAAAATGAAAGTCCTGGACCAGATGGTTTTACAAATGAATTCTACAAAACCTTCAAAGAAGAACTAATACCTCTACTTTTAAAAGTCTTATAGAAGATTGAAGACACTGGAATACTCCCTGCCAGCTTCTATGAAGCTAACATCACACTGATACCAAAAGCAGACAGTTACACAACCAAAAGAAAACTACAGACCAACATCTCTGATGAACATAGATGCTAAAATACTGAACAAAATTCTAGCCAACCGGATACAGCAGTATATTAAAAAGATTGTTCATCATGACCAAGTGAAGTTATTCCCAGGCATGCAAGGTGGTTTAATATATGTAAATTAATCAATGTGATCCACCACATCAACAAAAGCAAGACCAAAGACCACACGGTCATATCAATAGATGCAGAGAAAGTGTTTGACAAAATACAATATCCATTTATGATCAAAACATTGCAAAAAAATGGGAATAGACAGAAAATTCCTGAAGATATTGGAGTCTATATACAGCAAACCTACATCCAACATCATATTCAATGGTGAAAAACTGGAAGCACTCCCACTCACATCAGGTACTAGACAGGGCTGCCCACTATCACCATTACTATTCAACATAGTGTTGGAAGTTCTTGCCATAGTAATCAGGCAGCAGCAAGGAATTAAAGGGATACATATTGGAAGAAGTCAAACTCTCCCTTTTTGCAGATGACATAATAGTATACACAGAAAAACCTAAGGAATCCAGAAAGAAGCTTTTGGAAATCATCAGGAAATACAGTAAGGTATCAGGCTACAAAATTAACATTCAAAAGTCAGTGGCATTCCTCTATGCAAACACTAAGTTAGAAGAAATTGAAATCCAGAAATCAATTCCTTTTACTATAGCAACAAAAACAACAAAATATCTAGGAGTAAACCTAACCAAAGAAGTGAAGGACATGTATACTGAAAATTATGAGTCACTACTCAAGGAAATTGAAAAAGACACAAAGAAGTGGAAAGATATTCCATGTTCATGGGTTGGTAGAATTAACATCATCAAAATGAATATACTACCCAGAGCCATCTACAAATTTAATGCTATCCCCATCAACATCCCAAGCACATTTTTAGGAGAATAGAACAAATGCTACAAATGTTTATCTGAAATCAGAAAAAACCTAGAATTGCCAAAACAATCTTGAGAAAAAAGAACAGAACTGGAGGCATCAGACTCCCACATCTCAAATTGTATTATAGGGCCATTGCCATTAAAATTGCTTGGTACTGGAACATGAATAGACACAGTGACCAGTGGAATAGAACTGAGAGCTCAGAAGTGAGTCCCCACACCTATGGACATCTAATCTCAGACAAAGGGGCCCAGACTATTAAATAGGAAAAGCAGAGTCTCTTCAACAAATGGTGTTGGAAACAATCGGTTGAAACATGCAGAATTATGAAACTGAACCACTGTATATCACCAAATACAAAAGTAAATTCCAAGTGGATCAAGAACTTGGATGTTAGACCACAAACAATAAGATACTTAGAAGAAAATATTGGCAGAACTCTTTACTGCATAAATTTTAAAGACATCTTCAATGAAGCGAATCCAATTACAAAGAAGACTAAGGCAAGTATAAACCTATGAGACTACATCAAATTAAAAAGCTTCTGCACAGCAAAAAAACACTACCCAAACCAAGAGACCCCTCACAGAATGGGAGAAGATCTTTACATGACACACATCAGACAAGAGTTTAATTACCAACACATATAAAGTGCTTGCCAAACTCAACAACAAGACAACAAATAACCCCATCCAAAAATGGGGGGAGGACATGGACAGAATATTCACCACAGAAGAGATCCAAAAGGCTGAGAAACACATGAAAAAATGCTCCAAGTCTCTGATTGTCAGAGAAATGCAAATAAAGACAACAACAAGATACCACTTCACTCCTTTAAGAATGTCATACATCAGAAAAGGTAACAGCAGCAAATGCTGGAGAGGGTGTGGGGTCAAAGGAAGCCTCCTGCACTGCTGGTGGGAATGTCAAGTGGTCCAGCCTCTGTGGAGAACAGTCTGGAGAACTCTCAGAAAGCTAGAAATGTACCTACCTTATGATCTTGCAATTCCTCTCCTGGGGATATATCCTAAGGAACTCAACACATCTATCCAAAAAGATCTGTGTACACGTATGTTCTTGGCAGCACAATTTGTAATAGCCAAAACCTGGAAGCAACCCAGGTGTCCAACAACAGATGAGTGGCCGAGCAAGTTGTGGTCTATATACACAATGGAATACTACTCAGCTGTAAAAAATGGCGACTTCACCATTTTCAGCCAATCTTGGATGGACCTTGAAAAAATCATGTTGAGTGAAATAAGTCAGAAACAGAAGGATGAATATGGGATGATCTCACTCTCAGGCCGAAGTTGAAAAACAAGATCAGAAAAGAAAACAGAAGTAGAACCTGAAATGGAATTGGCATATTGCACCAAAGTAAAAGACTCTGAGTGGGGGCAGGTGGGTGGGGAGAATACAGGTCCAAGAAGGATTCAGAGGACCTTGGGGGGGTTGTATTGTTATATGGGAAACTGGGGAAGTTATGCATGTACAAACTATTGTACTTACTGTTGAATGTAAAACATTAATTCCCCAATTAAAAAAAAAGAATACAAATATGCACTTAGCACATACATCAGTCTCATGTTCACACAAATATATTTATACACTGTGCATTCAATACATACATATCCATAATACATACATGCAAGCCATATACCACACACATGAAAAAAAGAAATGTTCATGTCTACATGGCATATCTTACACTTAGACACCCAAAAGCACACATTAATACAAACATACATGTGTGCAATCATGTGTAAGCATAAAACATAAGTTTATGGCATATGTACTTACACATAGACATACATATCCTGTTATATGTCTGTACAAGTACAATGCACATAAGAATAGTGCATGATCACTTACACAATATAGATACCAACGTATTCTTCTTGTAATCTCTTTTTATTTGTTTATTGTTGAATAGATAGAGACAGAGAGAAATTGAAAAGGTAAGGGGAGATAGAGAAGGAAAGAGATAGATAGAGAGACATCTGCAGCCCAGCTTCATCACTCATGAAGTTTTCCCTCTGTGGATGGGGAATAGGGGTTTGTATTCAGGCCCTTGTGCACTGTAATGTGAGAACTTCAGCAGGTGTGCCACTGCCTGGTCCCCAGTGTATTCTAATAACACATACACTACTTGCACTGCAAAAACTTGGCAGAGGCCCCAACTTGTGGTCTGTTGTTCTGAATGAATCTGAATTTTTCATAACTGAATGATATTAGTACTGTGTAAACTTATAAAGTATATGATCAGCCCCCAAAGAGGGTGATCAAAGCAAAGCAGTATTAAATCTCTTGTAGTTGTGATTTCAGTGAACAGTGTATATATATATATATATATAATCTACCAAGAGTTTGTCTCAGTATCTTCTCTGCATTTGTACTGGCAGGTGTCCCACAGGCTAGCCTTCAACTTCCAGCCAGCCCTTTCTTACCAAGCATCAGCCCCAGGAGTGATGGGGACTCACAACAGATCCCAGGGACCCCTGCTGTGATTGTTTGTGAAACTTCTTTGCTGTTCTCTTTTTGTTCACACACTGCTTAGTTTCTTTTGAACCAAAGAATGGCTCTTGTGAACAGTCAAGATCCAGCAATCCTTTGAGGCTGTGTGAACCTAGGAAGATTAGCGACAACATCCTGGGATCACTTCCCCTCTACCACATGCAGTTCAAGAGGATACAGATGGAAGTGGGTAACTACCTCTCAAAATCTTTTTTCCAAGGGCATTTCCCTTGTCCACTATCCCACCAGTATAGTCAAAGGGTCCAAAGACTTCTATCTTTGTCCAGGCTATGTCAGAAGTTGTTTAGTCTGGGGCCTGGAGGTTTGAAGTCAAGCCTGTCACTGTCATATGACTTTTTGTTGCAAAGATAAGAGTCTTAACAATAGTCCTCAACTCCTGTAACAGTAGTTCTTGGAAATAGCTGGAGTGCAAATTCCTCAGGAATGACTGAACTGAGCTTAACAGGTGCTCAGGAATGTCTGAGAACTGGTGAATCTGAGCATATTACTTCTTCCCTTTATGATAGCCACTCTAAACATTAAAAATATAATAATATCCATTTCTTCCCAAAAGCAACCTGCCATTTCTTTTTTATTCCCTTCTTTTGAAGGGCCTTTTTAAAAAAAATTTTTTTTTTTTACTGTTGTTGTTCTTGATGACATTGTTGTTGGATAGGACAGAGAAATTGAGAGAGGAGGGGAGACAGAGGGGGAGAGAAAGATACAAACCTACAGACCTGCTTCACCACCTTACAGGTAACCCCCTGAAGGTGGGGAGCCAGGGCTTGAACTGGGATCCTTATGTTGGTCCTTGTGCTTTGTGCTATATGCGCTTAACCCACTGTGCTACCGCCTGACCCCATGAAGGGCCATGTTTTATTGTGCTATTATAAAGACAGTAACTGGGGCCAGGGAAACAGCATAATGGTGGTTCACAAATCTTTCATGCTTGAGGCTCCACATTCCTAGGCTCAGTCTCCAGCATCACCATCAACCAAAGCTGAGCAGTGCTCTCCTCAGGTCTCTCTCACTCTACATCTCTCTCATTCAAATCAAATAGCAAAAGTAAGACAAACACAATGTCTGGCTCAGAATCTGTGGTAGCTGTGGTGGTTGTAGCCTAGGAGACAGGTGTAGTATTGGAGTGTATACCTAGAGCATAGTAGGGAAAGCATCAGACTTTCAATCACAGGGTCTGGAGTTTGGAGTCTTGCTACTGCATGTGCCAGAGTGATGCTCTGGCTTCTTTTCTCTCTCTCTCTCTCTCTCTCTCTCTCTCTCTCTTTAATAAGCTATGGTATTACCAGAAGGAATGGAGGAAGACTTTCCTAAACCCTTATAATATTTGGGGCACTGGGCTGGCATAGCGGGTTAGGCGCACATGGCCTGAAGCACAAGGACCAGCATAAGGATTCTAAGTTTGAGCTGCTGGCTCGCCCCCTGAAAGGGGGCGCCACTTCACAGGCAGTGAGGCACGTCTGCAGGTGTCTATCTTTCTCTCTCCCTCTCTGTCTTCCCCTCCTCTCTCCATTTCTCACTGTCCTATCAAACAACAATAACAATAATACTATAAACAAACAATAATAATGATAACAGCAAAGATAAGCTACAAGGACAACACAAGGGGAGAGAATAGCCTCTGAGAGCAGTGGACTCGCGGTGCAGGCACCAAGCTCCAGACATAATCCTGGAAGGAAAAGGAAAAAAAATCTTATAATATTCTAAGCCGGTGTGAAATCAATAAGTTTTTTAAAAGGGAAAATGGAAGCTAGTAGTGCTGGAGGGAAGTGTCGAAAACAAAGTGGTGAGGGGGCTGGACTGTGGCTAAAGTAGATAAGCTCACATAATATGAAGGGCAAGGACCTATGTGCCCCCCCACCCCCGCCCACTGGGCTTCCCCCTGCAGGGGGCTCATCTCACAAGTGGTGAAGCAGGGCTGCAGGTTACCTGTCTTTCTCTCTCCTTTTCTATCTTCTCCTCCTCTCTCAGTCTCTCTCTGTCCTAGTCAATAAAATGAGAAAAAAATGGCCAAGGAGCAGTGAATTCATAGTGTAGGCACTGAGCCTCAGCAATAACCCCTGGAGGCAAAAAAAAAAAAAAAAAAGAAAGAAAGAAGAAAAAACGAAAGAAAAGAAAAAAGCAAAGTGATGTCAAGTGAGAATTATTGCTTGATCCAATCAAGAATAAGATTTCAAAGAGAAATGTGTGAAAAGAGATGCTGTGTACAACATTCCATGTTAACCATGTTCTATTGTACAGTATATTGATGTAAGTATCTTCATTTAAGCTCAGATCTCCTTCCTACTCAGTACTACAACCAATTTTCCTTTTATAGCCAAAGTAAATAAATAAATATGAAGAGTGAGAGCGAGAGAGAGAGACCTACACCACTGCTTCACTGCTCATGTAGCCTCCCCTTGCTGAAGATCTGGGGTGTCCACTCGGATCCTTGTGCATGGAATGTGACCACGTGGCTCCTAGGTCTACTTTCACAAAGCAACCACAATTTCAATTTTTGTGTTTTCATTTCTAGGTCTTTTAGTTCAGTTTCACTGATATTTCTTGTATTATTACTATTATCTTTATTTATTTATTGGACAGAGACAGCCAGAAATTGAGAGGGAGGGAGATGACAGGGAGGGAGAGAGACAGAGAGACACTTACAGTTGGGGCCCAGAGACTCAAACCTGGGACCTTGAGCATTGTAACATGTATGCTCAACCAGGTGCTGCACCACCTGGCCTTCCAACATTTATTTTGTTACAAAAAAAAATACATCATGTTCATTGTGACAATTTGTGCAAAACCTACCACCTCAGAGAAAATCATCCTGACTCACTTTAATCAATGTAGTTGGAGGATCAATGCCATGGGCATGTGAAATGAAGACAAGATTAAATGAATGGGATTATATCAAATTTTTAATTTTTTTATCATCTTTGCTATTGGATAGAGACAGCCAGAAATCAAGAGGGAAAGGTGAGATAAAGAAGGAGAGAGAAAGAGAGATGCCTGCAGCACTGCTTCGACACTTGTAAAGCTTTCCCCCTGCAGGTGGGGACCAGGGGCTCAAACCGGGGCCCTTGCACATTATAACATGTGCACTCAACCAGGTGCACCACCTGGCCTCAGGTTGGCTTATTATTCACTTCTGATTAGAATAAACCATTGGGAGGTACTGGAGAGGCCGGAAGGAGAGATGACCCAGGTATTTCTTTTCTTTTTTAAAAATATTTATTTATTTTCCTTTTTGTAGCCCTTGTTTTATTGTTGTAGTTATTATTGTTGTTCTTGATATCATCGTTGTTGGATAGGACAGAGAGAAATGGAGAGAGAAGGGGAAGACAGAGAGTGGGAGAGAAAGACAGACACCTGCCTACCTGCTTCACCTGCTGTGAAGTGACTCTCCTGCAGGTGGGGAGTTGGGGGCTCGAACCAGGATCTTTACAGCGGTCCTTGCCAGCGGTCCTTGAGCTTGGGGCTACCTGCATTTAACCTGCTGCACTACCGCCCAACTCCCGACCCAGGCATTTCTTTCCTTGCTCCCTGCTGCTTTCCTGACACCAGTTGTCCCTCATTATGAAACCTTCCGAGTGGTTTCACCCTGGTGCTCCTGGTTTTCCAAGCACAGGATTTCTTTTTTTTTTTTTAATTTTTTTTAAAAGATTTTTTATATTTATTTATTTTCCCTTTTGTTGCCCTTGTTGGGTTTTTGTTGTTGTTGTAGTTGTTATTGTTGTTGCTATTGATGTCGTTGTTGGATAGGACAGAGAGAAATGGAGAGAGGAGGGGAAGACAGAGAGGGAAAGAGAAAGATAGACACCTGCAGACCTGCTTCACTGCCTGTGAAGCGACTCCCCTGCAGGTGGGGAGCCGGGGGCTTGAACCAGGATCCTTACGCTGGTCCTTGCGCTTTGCACCATGTGCGCTTAACCCACTGAGCTACCGCCAGACTCCCCCAAGCACAGGATTTCTTCCTCAGCGTTTTACTTTTGCTTTAGTCCCACATGAGGTAATGAATGACTCCTCGCTTTCTGAACTTCAATTCCAGATGTGTCTCTCATTCTTCTATAGGTTTTGCCCATAACTTAAACTACCATTAAAGTCACCACCAGGATCCTGACTGAGGTAGATGAGATCAGTAAAGACAGTTTTTGGTTGAATCCAAATGACATTACATAATGCTAAGTCACACAGTGAGAAGGCTAGCCTTTTAACATCTCTTTGAAGGTCTTCCAGTTTCTCTAGTCACAGCCCTTAACTTGTGACATTGTCCCTAGCTAACGTCTGCTCAGTTCTTTCTATCTTTTCTTTTAATAATAAAAGAAGAATCAGTAGCAGCATTATAACTAGACTTTATATTGCTGTTCATTTCACTTATTTATTTATTTATTTATTTATTTATTTTTGCCTCCAGGGTTATCGCTGGGGCTCAGTGCCAGCACTATGAATCCACTGCTCCTGGAGGTTATTTTCCCCATTTTTGTTTACCTTGTGGTGGTTGCTATTGTTGTTATAGTTGTTATTGTTGGTGGATAGGACAGAGAGAAATTGAGAGAGGAGGGGAAGACAGAGAGGAGGAAAGACAGACATTTGGCGGGAGCAAAGTCAGGCCTGCTGTATGGTACAGCCCCAGCAGGCTAGGGCTAACTGCAAAGCAGAAAGTCCTGGACTTAACTGAAACTATTTATCCTTACATTGATAATTTGAAGACTTATTGGCTATAGAAAATACACAAATATTACCTGAGGACAATGGCGGAGGCAAGTCAAGCCTGCTATATGGCGTAGCCCCAGCAGGCTAGGGCTAACTGCAAAGTGGAAAGTCCTGGACTAAACTGAAGCCATTTTTCCTTACACTGATAATGTAAGGATTTATTGGCTATATTGAAAATACACAAATATTACCTGGGAACAATAGAAAGAGATCCCCAGGAGAAGTACATAATGACAACAGTTATAGGCAGTGAGTGTGACAAGACTAAAGATGGCTTAGGAGCGGAGGCTGCTGTACCCATTGGGAGCCTTTTAGAAGAGGAGCTACTTATTGGCACTGCAGCTCCTCGGGTAGCTGGACTCAGGCCAGGGGCTTGTGGCGTGGGTGGCAGACTGTGGTCTCTATTTAGATGTGAAGAGGCCCTGTTGCTTGCCCTCACCCACAAACAGCCTGCTTTCACTTGCAGGCATCCATGATGAATGTGGGGTCATGTAGTTGAATAGCTAATGTTGGGATGTATGGGTAGAGGTAAGTGAACTTTCATTGGCTAGGGGTTGGCAAACTTTCATATGTGTAGGGATTGGCCAGGAGAGAGCTCCCATGGTGTGTGCTTACTTTACAGCAGAAGATTTCTTTAGGTGGACAGCCTACTATGATATAGTTAGACCCATTCAAGAATGGGTTAAGAAGAAAAGCTATTAGATTTAGCTCCAGAGAAAAATGTTTATTCATGCAGAATGTCAGAACAGGGAGATGGTCAAAACACAGATGGTGATTTCAAAGGAACTTTCAAGGGAAAATTTATACTACCCCAGACCAAGGAAACTTTCAAGGGGAGATTTAGGCTACCCCAGACCCAAGAAACTTTCAAGGGGAGATCAGGATGTCCCAGACCTAGGGAACTTTCTAAGGAAAACATACCTACAATAATAATAATGTTGTTTAAGGTTATTCTCAATCCTAATGGAAACAACTATATATGATGCCATCTGTATCCTTGATGTTAATAAAAATAATCTTACACAATGTCAGCTATATCCGCAAAAAGTGTTTAAATAATAAACCTCTGCAGGGAGGGAGAGAGAGAGAGAGAGAGAGAGAGAGAGAGACCTCTCTCCTGCACCTGACGTGTCTCTTGCTTCATTCATCTCGCAGATTCCCCGCCTTCCTTCAGAGACTCTTATTTACTTTCACCAGGGCCAGCTCCTGGCAGACACCTGCAGACCTGTTTCACCGCTTGTGAAGTGACCCCCCTGCAGGTGGGGAGCTGTGGGCTCAAACCGGGATCCTTACGCTGGTCCTTGTGCTTTGCTCCCTGTGCGCTTAACATTTCACTTATTTTTATTTATTTATTTTGTAAATCTTTATTGGATAGAGAGGGAGAGAGACAGAGACACCTGCAGCCCTGCTTCACTACTTGCAAAGCTTTCCCCCCTGCAGGTGGGGACTGGGGGCTCAAACCCAGGTCCTTGTGATAATAATATAACTTAGAAGGATGTGCTGAATCACCGAGTTTGGGTCCCTTGTGTGTGGAAGCATATCCTCATATTGCAATTGCTTGCCTATCCCGGCACAGCTGGCCACAGCATTATCCTATGAGTTCCACCTTTGCCACTAGTCCTGTCTCCTTCCTTGTGACCCAGCCTAGAGCTGGGTCCCTCTTTGGGGGAAGGCAAAACAAAAGGTCAGGTTCCTGCAGGCAATCTTCCCATTATCTGAGGGACAGAAACATGCACATGTAAGCATAGCTTCCTAGAAAAGAAGACAGACACAGAAATCAAGATGGGAGGGGGAGGGAGAGAGGGAGACAGAGAGACACATTCAGCCCTGTTTTGCTACTTACAAAGCTTTCCCCCTTGTTTCTGTTTTCTTCTCCTTTCATTTCTTTTTCTTTCTTTCTTTCCTCCTCCTCTTTCTTCTTCTTCTCCTTCTCCTCCTCCTCCTTCTTCTTCTTCTCCTTCTTCTTCTCCTCCTGCTCCTCCTTCTCCTCCTCCTCCTCCTCCTCCTCCTCCTTCTCCTCCTCCATATTCTTTTGCCAGAGCACTGCTCACCTCCGGCTTATGGTGGTGCGGGGAATTGAACCTGGGACTTTGGAACCTCAGGCATGAGAATTTGTTTGCATAACCATTACACTATCTACCCCTGGAAGCTTTCCCCCTTGCAGGTGGGGACCCGGGGTTCAAACTCGGGTCCTTGTGCATTGCAACATGTGCACTCAACAGGTGGGCCACCACCTGGCCCCTTCACTTATTTTTATTATGTCAGTGGCATTGTTTTTACTTATGGCAAAAATATTGACTATTTTATTTCAAATAAATGTGTTTTGTTAAACAAAAAAATAGGTGAATCTGTTTGAAAAAAATATTGCCTTAAAAAGGGCCAGGCAGTGATATGCCCAGTAGAGTACACATGTTACCATAGGCAAGGATATGGGTTCAAGTCCCCAGTCCTTACCTACAAAGGGGAAGCTTTGTGAGCAGTGAAACAATGTTTCAAGTCACTCTCTCTTTCTCTGTCTCCTTTCCATATCTCTCTGTCTCTATCAATAAAAGAAAAAAAAGCTAGAGTAGTAGGGGTGGTGGCTGCTAGGAGTGGTGGATTTATTGTGCAGGCACCAAGCCCCAGCAATATCCCTGGTGGTAATAAAAGAATGAAAATAAGTTAAAATAAAATTTTAAAATACTACTTAAATGATAATGACGTAACTTAGAAGGATGCGCTGAATCACCGAGTTTGGGTCCCCTGTGTGTGTAAGCATATCCTCATATTGCAATTGCTTGCCTATCCCGGCACAGCTGGTCACAGCATTATCCTATGTGCTGCCACCAGTCAGGCACTGAGGGCTAAGCCCTCCATGAGTTCCACCTTTGCCACTAGTCCTGTCTCCTTCCTTGTGACCCAGCCTAGAGCTTTAACCTCTTTGGGGGAAGGCAAAGCAAAAGGTCAGGCTCCTGCAGGCAATCTTCCCATTATCTGAGGGACAGAAACATGCATACATAAGCATATCTTCCTGCAAAGGCCATCTAGAAGTTGTGGCCTGGACTTATCTCTGGGACCGTCATTTGGATGGCCTGGGAGATTGCAAGACACGGCCCCTCCCACCCCCACCTCAGGCATTAGCAGAGCCACTATGAAATATGAAACTGCTATTTCTTCAACTAGAACACCTACCTCTCTTGTACCTCTCTCTCATGCTCTGGGTTGAGCCTTCTTTGGGTACCTAAGAAAGAAAAATTGGTCCATTTTATCCCACCTTGCATGTCCTTCAGCTTCATATCTCATCTCATATTTATACAATTATTTGTTTTCCAAGGACACCTCTTAATGCTGTTTTGTCAGAGGGCCAGTCGAGGACTGGTGAGATCCAGGCCCCACTTGCTACTTATGACCACAGCTGCCTCAGCCTAAGGAGTGCCTGCTCTGCACTGGGAAGAAGAGGAACAGCTAGGTCCAGCATCTTCTCAAGGCTCAGACAAGTCCAGATTTAACCGAGAATGAGTCATCTCTTTCAGTGGGATTGTGTGTGTGTGTGCGTGTGTGTGTGTGTGTGTGTGTGTGTGTGTGTGTGTGTGTGTGTGTATGTGTGTGTGTGTGTGACATGTCATCTGGGTAATAGCATTGCAGGCCTCTATGGGGTTCCATATCTTTTCCATCCTTGCAGGGGCTCATAGGAGTTCACCTGGTTTTGATCAAACATATTAAGGCCTGAATTCCTCCTCTAAACTATAATCAACTCATTTTTGTTACTGGGCAAGATTTTATACATGGGGTGAAGGAATCTTCTAGTCTCTTGGTAATGTTCTGCAGGATGTGAACCTGCTAGATAGAGCACATATTATGATGCACTAGCACTCCATTTCACCTGGAGAGGGGAAGCTTCACACTACACAAATGATGAAACAGTGCTGCAGGTTTTTTTTTTTTTAATCTTTCTCTCCCCTCTCTATTTCCCTTTCCCTCTCAATTTCTCTCTGCCTCTATCAAAGAAATAAATTAATTAATATAAAAATTAACAGGTTGAGGGACCAGGTGGTGGCCCCACACCTGGTTGAGCACACATGTTACAATGCACAAGGACCTGGGTTCAAGTCCCCAGTTCCCACCTGTAAAGGTGGGGGGGAACTTCACAAGTAGTGAAGCAGGACTGCAGTGTCTCTCCATTTCTCTCCTCCTCTATCCTCCACCCCATTCCCTCTCAATTTTTGGATGTTCTCTATCCAATAAATACATAAAGGTCATTTAAAATATTTTAAGAAATGAATAGGTTGATGAACAGAGGCAAGGTTAGAATAATAGGTATGTTAAAAAATAATAGATAAGTTAAAACCTATGTCAAAAAATTGATGGAGAGAGGGGCCAGGCGGTGGCACACCTGGTTGAGCACAGAGATCACAGTGCACAAGGGCCCAGAATCAAGCCCCTGGTCCCCACCTGCAGGGGGAAAGCTTCACAAGTAGTTAAGTAAGGCTACAGGTGTCTCTGTCTCTCTCCCTCTCTATCCTCCTCCTTTCTCAATTTCTCTCTGTCTCTATCCAGTAATAAATAAATACATATTTTAAAAAATTGATGGGGATGTTAAGATAGGTTATTCGAATAGTGCACCTTTGTGATGCATAGGACCCAGTTTCACCAGAACCATGAGCAATTTCCACTAATCAGCAGAAGCTTCAGTGCCGTAGTATCTTTTCCTTTCTCCTATCTTTCTGTTTTTTTTTTTTCTCTCTTTCTATCTGAAAGTTAGCTCAGAGTAGTGACATTTTGGTTGTGGAAAAAAAAAAAACTTAATGAAAAAAAAACCTAGGAGGTAATTACATGAGTACAGAGTGTAAAATTCTTTTCAGTTTTATGTATGTTTGAAAATTAATTAATTTTTATTCTATTTCTTATTTTATAAAACTGAGAGAAATTGAGAGGGAAGGGGGAAAGAGAGGGGGAAAAAGAAAGAGAGACACCTGCAGACCTTCTTCATTACTTGTGAAATTTTCCCTTCCAGGTGGAGACTTGGGGCTTGAACCCAGGATCCTTGTGCATAGTAACGTGAGCATTCAACAGGGTTTGTCACCACCCATCCCTATATGAAAAAAAAAACATTTTTTTTGGGAACAGTGCACTGATTAGTTTTGGTTGATGGTGGTGAACCTGGGACTTTGGAGCCTCAGGCAGGAGAATCTCTTTGCATAACCATTATGCTATCTACCCCTGTCCTAAAACTATTTCTTTGCTTTTTTTTTTTTTTGCCTCCAAGGTTATTGCTGGGGCTCAGTGCCTGTACCATGAATCCACTGCTCCTGGAGGCCACCCCCTCCCCTTTGTTGCCCTTGTTGTTGTAGACAGAGACAGGAACAGAAACAGAGACA